>NC_066543.1:9056228-9063728 GCF_024679095.1 Eriocheir sinensis
ACAGAAGACAGAGGCAGACAGACAGACAGACAGAAGACAGAGGCAGACAGACAGACAGACAGCAGACAGAGGCAGACAGACAGACAGAGGCAGACAGACAGCAGACAGAGGCAGACAGACAGACAGACAGAAGACAGAGGCAGACAGACAGACAGACAGAAGACAGAGGCAGACAGACACAGACAGAAGACAGAGGCAGACAGACAGACAGACAGAAGACAGAGGCAGACAGACAGAAGACAGAGGCAGACAGACAGACAGACAGAAGACAGAGGCAGACAGACAGACAGACAGAAGACAGAGGCAGACAGACAGACAGACAGAAGACAGAGGCAGACAGACAGATAGAAGACAGAGGCAGACAGACAGACAAAAGACAGAGGCAGACAGACAGACAGACAGAAGACAGAGGCAGACAGACAGACAGACAGAAGACAGAGGCAGACAGACAGACAGACAGAAGACAGAGGCAGACAGACAGACAGACAGAAGACAGAGGCAGACAGACAGACAGACAGAAGACAGAGGCAGACAGACAGACAGAAGACAGAGGCAGACAGACAGATAGAAGACAGAGGCAGACAGACAGACAAAAGACAGAGGCAGACAGACAGACAAAAGACAGAGGCAGACAGACAGACAAAAGACAGAGGCAGACAGACAGACAGAAGACAGAGGCAGACAGACAGACAGAAGACAGAGGCAGACAGACAGACAGAAGACAGAGGCAGACAGACAGACAGAAGACAGAGGCAGACAGACAGACAGAAGACAGAGGCAGACAGACAGACAGAAGACAGAGGCAGACAGACAGACAGAAGACAGAGGCAGACAGACAGACAGAAGACAGAGGCAGACAGACAGACAGAAGACAGAGGCAGACAGACAGACAGAAGACAGAGGCAGACAGACAGACAGAAGACAGAGGCAGACAGACAGACAGAAGACAGAGGCAGACAGACAGGCAGAAGACAGAGGCAGACAGACAGGCAGACAGACAAACATAGCCATAAATAAACAAAGAAACACATGCAAATAGACACTGAAAAAGACAGACACACACACACACACACACACACACACACACACACACACACACAATAAACAATCATCATAATAGAATAACTAGAACAAACAAAATAAGAAAAACACTGAAAATAAATGGAAGCTTGACGAAAACAAATACAGTTCCGGGATAAGCGGAAGCAGGCGCAGGATTTTCAACAATTTCAAAGAGAATTATATAATTACGACAAATACCATTCTGGAAATAAGGCGTTTTTTCTTAAATGTTCCATGATGGTTTTGTGCATATAATATATACGCCGGAAAAAAAGTTATATTATTCCTGTCTTTTCAACCGAGAGAGAGAGAGAGAGAGAGAGAGAGAGAGAGAGAGAGAGAGAGAGAGAGAGAGAGAGAGAGAGAGAGAGAGAGAGAGAGAGAGAGAGAGAGAGAATGTAGCGAGGCTCTAGAATTTCAGCAATTGCACATTTTCTCACTTCCATTTTCTCTGCTTTCTGCTTTCCTCCTTCCTACTGGTATAAGATTAAAAGAAAGATTCACTCGAAAATCACACACACACAAACACACACAAACACAAACACACACACCCACACGAGCATTCCTTCTTCCTCTTTTCGCTTTTCCGAGATTCTCTTGTCCTTCTCAATGTATATTTTTGGGTCTCGCCTTTCAAGAGCCTTCCTCCTCGGGCTCCGCTCCTCGCCCTCTCCCCGCCTCGCCTCCTTCGTCTTCACCTGTCGTGTCTGGCATTTATTGCAATTTTTACATGCCATCATTTTTCATACCGTTTTTTCCCTCAACAAGCTCTCTCGCTCGCTCTATCTCTCTCTCTCTCTCTGTGTGTTGAAAAGACAGGAATAATATAACCCAACAAGACAATTCATCCGAATTTTGTACATATCTTAGCAGCGTTAGTTAAATCCAATTACATTCCAAGCAGCATTCTGATAACCAGAAACAATTAATTTATCGCAATCATTTTACCTTTAACTTGTTTATGCTTATGTTACCATATATATAAATTTATCCGACATTGCTAGTCCACTGTAGGACTGAGGCCTTCCCCAACGTCTTCCACCTTTGTCTGAAGTAGCCCATCTTGCCTCGGTCATTTTTTTGGTGCTGTTTACAACGTCGGTTGGGTCTACTTAGGGAAGTCTTGGACAACCCCAGCACGTAACTGACGCAGACGAATATTGTTAATGGTAGCAGCCGTGAAGTATGTTCTAGTTAAATATCTTCGTCTGGTCCTCTGTCTGCCATATTTCCAAGACAAAAGCTCGTAAAGCTCGGAGGTCTACCACCGAACCTCCCTTCCGTAAATGATGTCGACTTACGGACATTTTTATGTTCGGTCGTACACTCCTAAAGGTCAAGCCATCTGTTATTCCTTGTTTTTGGACCAGGAAATGCTCAGGCACGCTGAAGCATTCTGTCATACGCTCGGCCCTGATCGAGGGCAGACTCCGTAAAGCATTCAGTCACTCCCTTTCTTTGGGTCGAGGAAATTTTAAGGGTCAGTAAAGCACTCTGTCACGCTTTTGGACGATATTCCCGCGTGTGATGGTATTGAGAGTTATTCCTCGCTATTCCCGTGTAGCGGCGCCATCAATACCCACACAGCGGCAGAGTGCTCGCCCAAACAACGAAGAGCTGCACCTTAAATTAGGGCGAAAAAGAAACCATGTTACGCTAATCACATAATTATGTTTAATGACTGCAACTCAGTCGCTTTAAAGGGGTGGTGTGTGTGTGTGTGTGTGTGTGTGTGTGTGTGTGTGTGTGTGTGTGTGTGTGTGTGTGTGTGTGTGTGTGTGTGTGTGTGTGTGTGTGTGTGTGTGTGTGTGTGTGTGTGTGCGCGCGCGCGTGTGCGCGCGTGTGCGTGTGCGCGCGCGCTTTTGGGAGGGAGGAGATATAAATATTTCCTTTCATACAAATCCTTTTCCATTGCCATACGTTCATTCCCTCTCTCCCCTTTTCTCCTTCCTTCCCGTCTCTCTCCCTTGTATCCCTTCCTCACTGATCCCTTTCACCTTGTCTCCTTTCTACCATCGTCCCTCTTATTCGCTTTTTTTCTGAGGATATCTCCAATAAATTCAGAATCACTTGTCGATTTTGCTTCCTTTCAAAATACGTGATCACTGCCAAAATGATTTACCTCTCCCTGTCTCTCTTTATTTGATCAATTATCTCTTCCTCTCCTCTGTCTGTCAATCTGCTTGTTTGCTTGCTTAAGTGGCTTTGCGTGTGTGTGTGTGTGTGTGTGTGTGTGTGTGTGTGTGTGTGTGTGTGTGTGTGTGTGTGTGTGTGTGTGTGTGTGTTGTGAGTGAGTGAGTGAGCGACCCAAAGATTCACTACAGCAGAAAACGCAACACATTCGTCAAAACTATTATTATTTTCATGTTATAATCTGATACAAGTTTATTACTTTATTTTTCAACATCCACGAAGCGTACAAACTTTATGGTTTTAATAATATATTCCCCCTCCGGAGGAAGTACGACCCGACAGGAAGGGAGGCAGGCTGGTGTGTCGGGTGGGGTGGGGTGGGGTGGGGGGGAATGAGAGACGAGAAGAGAAAATTTCTGAAGTTACTATTTTTACTGTCAAAGGTGAAACTTGAAATGGCCGACGTGCCTGAAATCTCTACTTAATGTCTATATTCCTTCATAAAATTGAAAAGGTCAACCCCTACTTACGTGCATCATCATCATTTTCATCATACCTTCATAGTCCCCTGCATAACGAAAGCCTTTACCGCCATTCCCAGGCAAGGAGTCAAATTTAATCTCTACACCTGTCTCTGCCGTGAATTCTATAAAAAAAGATCTTGGACTGCAACTAGGTGTGTGCAACAGAGCCTCCCGATTAGTGGCACCCCGACACCCACTGAAGCCATCCCCTTAAGAGTATCTCCCGGGTAAGTGAATGAGTGGCTGAGGAGCTCATCTTTAGGGGCGTTAACCCAGACGTGAAGCCCTTGAGAGCGTGACGTGGCGGTGACATGGCGGTGATGGGCCGGTGTCATGTGAGGCCTCGCTGGTGATTACTATGTGTCGCCTTGACGGACCCACCGAGTCATTTAACTGGCCATCTAGAGCCTGACGGGTGACGGGCGCTGGCAGACTCGTAAACGGCGTGCTGCATGATGGGGGCTGAAGGAGGGAAGAGGCGGAATGCGAGAGTCTATGTCTGAGGCGTGGAGTGGTGGGTACGTTGAGGTTTGACTGATGACGTACTGACTGGCGGATGTCCATAGTTATTTGTTATCTAGTTACTAAATTGTTGCGTTCCTCATGAGTATGAAGTTTATCAGTAGTAGTAGTAGTAGTTGTAGTAGTAGTAGTAGTAGGAATAGCAATTGCCGTAGTAGTAGTAGTTGTATAAATAATAGGAATAATAATAATAATAAAAAAAACAAATAATAACAGTAACAATAATAAAAAATAAGAATAACAATAATAATAACCATCAAAGTCGAACAGCAGCACTAAGGAGACACAAACAACAGCATCAAAATGATCCAGAATCCGAGAACAAAGCAGTCACCCCCTCACCCCACCCCCCCTCATTTCCCTTACTCCTCCTCCTCTTCCCTTCCCCCACCTCGATCATGGCCGTGTAGAAGTACCGCCGTCCTTCTCCAGTTTGTCTTCCTCCTCTATTCTTCTCCGCCTCCCTCTTGCCCCCCTTTTCCTTTCGTCTATCATCTACCTCCCTCTTCCTTTTCCGTCTTCCTCTCCCGTCCCCTCCCCCCTCTCTCCCTCCCCCTCCCATCCCTCCGTCCCATGCGCGTCTAATGTTGCCACCCATCACGCGATCCAGAATGGTGCCTCATCTGATTTTATTGGAAGTCCGGTCTGACGCTATTCTCTCTCTCTCTCTCTCTCTCTCTCTCTCTCTCTCTCTCGAATATGCATTTCCACGAGCAGTCACACATTAGCGGTTCCTCTTCCTCTTCCTCTCCTACCCACCCCCTCCCCTTCCCCTTCCCTCCCCCTTTACCCCTTCCATAATTCGAGCATTATCCAGGGATAAAAATGTTGAAAAAAACAAAATGTGTGTGTGTGTGTGTATGCGTGTGTGTGTGTGTGTGTGTGTGTGTGTGTGTGTGTGTGTGTGTGTGTGTGTGTGTGTGTGTGAGCACACAGGACGATGTGACGCGTCTAGTGTGGTAGCTATAAGCTAGCGTAAGCTGCCTGCTTTGAATGCTCTCTCGCTTTCAGCTGCCACCGCTGGCAAGCCCTGTGCGAACCGGGGAGCCGAGTGCGAAAGTCTCCCCCTGCCAGTACATAGCCTCTCCATCGCCAAGACCTCTGCTGTGCCTCCACGTGACCACGCACGGTAACTGGTAGTCTTGCGGCTCCAGGCTAAACCGGCAGAGGATCTCTGAGCAGCAGGAGGCCCCAGAGGTGCTGGACCATGGACCACTGACGTGTGGATACACCCAGGTCCTTCACCAACTCCTGCCACACTGTCTTGTGGGTGTCCTTGGCTGGACTAAGACTACGGGAGTCAACCACGAAGGAAAAATCTGCTGTGGCGACCCGCATAAGGCGAGCGTTCATGGCGCAACGACTCGGCAGTCTCCTGCAACATCCCATAGTAGCTGGCCGTCCTGGACTCCACCTTGCCACCAGCCCAACTGTGGAATGCCAAGATAGTGGGCTGAGAAATGCACGCCCTTCTCCCACTTTAACCATCATATGTGCAGGTATCACTACGCGTCCTACCCTTAAATGGGCTTGAAGTGACGTCATCGTCGAAATCGACGGACAACCATAAGCAGTAAGCAAGTGTGTGTGTGTGTGTGTGTGTGTGTGTGTGTGTGT
The DNA here is from genome assembly GCF_024679095.1 of Eriocheir sinensis. Taxonomy (NCBI): domain Eukaryota; kingdom Metazoa; phylum Arthropoda; class Malacostraca; order Decapoda; family Varunidae; genus Eriocheir; species Eriocheir sinensis. The sequence goes on from NC_066543.1 coordinate 9,062,087, forward strand.
GTGTGTGTGTGTGTGTGTGTGTGTGTGTGTTTGCCCTCTAGTTATTCGCCCAAAGATGAAAATAATCAGATTTAAAGCCCTTGTGTTCTTTGTTTCTCTTTCCCGCACCCTCGCAAAAAAAAAAAAAAGAAAAAAAAAAAGAAAAAAAAACCCCCCAGCACCCCCAACACTTCCATCTCACGGTTGCCCACTTTTACATCGTCTCCCCTTAACGCATATATGATTTTCTTTGTCTCTCGCCGCGTTTTTCTTGGTGTCTCAACTGCATAATTTTCCTCGAGTGGTCAGTCGCGGGTTGGTACTGGCGCCACTCACCGCCAGCTTCAATGCCTCTCCCTTCCCCAGCTAGTCGTCGTCCCGTCAACTGCTACAATTTGTATATTTCGTGTGTGCTTTCCACTAGTTACAGTAAAATTCGATGGAAGGCAAAAATAAACCATGTTCGTTTATTATTTATATTGAGAGTCATATTTCAAAACAGAGCAGAAAAACGATCATAGAAAATGTCCAAATATTTTTCTTTTAACTTAAAACTGCCAATGTGGACGATATTCAAATAACTTTTTATTTTTATTTTCTTGTCATCGGTGCCAGGAAGTTTAAAAGAATATGTAAAACGAAAAGAAAATTCGGTAATCATTTGTGTTTTTCTAAAGATAAGGGAAGCTGGTTTCAACACAATTTTCCACTTAGACGAGACATTATCAATCCAATTATAGAGTTCCAAGTCAATGAGCTGGAACATAAGTTGAGTTAAAAAAATCAATTGAACGTTTTTCATACTCAATTTCTGACCTATTTTGGAATCTGTGACTTATCGGCAAAAATATTAATGAGCAGGGTATTTTTTTTCTATCATCGAAGTTGGCTGTCTCTAGTGTAGTCTACAGGATAAACAATCGCTGTTCCCCATTGAAGAGTAGGGGCACGGCAGCCTCTTCTCCATAGGCTACTGACAATGTTTGTGTTGGCGAGCCAAACCACATATTCGTGATCCGTATTTTGTTGGGGTGAAAAAGATCCGCGAAAACATGACCTCGTATAGAAAATTAATAGTGTTTACGAGGAGAATATATATACTATTTTTCGAGTTAATTTTCAGACAAAAAATAACACACACACACACACACACACACACACACACACACACACACACACACACACAGTAGATAGTCACGTTTAATCAACATAACAAAGCGAGCGACCAGTGAACACGCTGCAGCATACACGCTGCAGCATTAGAACAGTCACGTGCATCACACCCTCACAGCAGACACAGTACATCATCACCGTCACAGTTACAAGGCGAGTACTGACTTCAGGGTCGTATTCTTAAACACTCCGGCGCCCCAGCACACACATTTGACAAGGCTTTCGTAGGAGTTTCGGGCATTTCCAGGGGTAATTTATTGACCCTAGTGGTAGTTTGACCCTTCTTCTGTGGCATGAACCTACAAAAACACTCATTAGAACCCGACTGATCTCATTTTTGGCCATTGGAAATAGTTGATGTGAGAGTCGGAACTGTTTAAGAATACTAACCTGAGCAGCTGTGTCACAAGCATTACGTACACTGTCTTACTCCGGCACGTCACAACGACATCCTTGCACATCATCGATATGGCGCAGTCAGAGAAGCACC
>NC_066543.1:9071228-9151228 GCF_024679095.1 Eriocheir sinensis
CCTCTTCTCCCTCTTCCTCTTCCTTCTCCTCCTCTTCCCTCCTCCTCCTCTTTCTCCTTCTCCTCCTCCTCTTCCTCCTCTCCTCCTCCTCCTCCTCCTCCTCCTCCTCTTCTCCTCCTCCTCCTCTTCTCCTCCTCCTCCTCCTCCTCCTCTTCTCCTCCTCCTCCTCCTCCTCTTCTTCTTCTCCTCCTCCTCCTCCTCCTCTTCTCCTCCTCTCTCCTCCTCCTCTCTTCTTCTTCTCCTCCTCCTCCTCTTATTCTTCTTCTCCTCCTCCTCCTCTTCTTCTTCTCCTCCTCCTCCTCTTCTTCTTCTTCTCCTCCTCCTCTTCTTCTTCTTCTTCTCCTCCTCTTCTTCTTCTTCTTCTCCTCCTCCTCTTCTTCTTCTTCTTCTCCTCCTCCTCCTCTTCTTCTTCTTCTTCTCCTCCTCTTCTTCTTCTTCTTCTCCTCCTCTTCTCCTCCTCTTCTCCTCCTCTTCTTCTTCTTCTTCTCCTCCTCCTCTTCTCCTCCTCTTCTTCTTCTTCTTCTCCTCCTCCTCTTCTCCACCTCATCTCCACCTCCTCTTCTCCTCCTCCTCCTCCTCTTCTCCTCCTCCTCCTCCTCTTCTCCCTCCTCATCCTCTCCTCCTCCTCCTCTCCTCCTCCTCTTCCTCTCCTCCTCCTCTTCCTCTCCTCCTCCTCCTCCTCCTCCTCCTCCTCCTCCTCCTCCTCCTCCTCTTCTCCTCCTCCTTCTCTTTTTCCTCCTCCTCCTCCTCTTCTCCTCCTCCTCTTCTCCTCCTCCTCCTCTTCTCCTCCTCTTCCTCTTCTCCTCCTCTTCCTCTTCTCCTCCTCTTCCTCTACTCCTCCTCCTCTCTCCTCCTCCTCCTCTCCTCTTCTCCTCCTCCTCCTCCTCTCCTCTCCCTCCTCCTCCTCTTCTCCTCCTCCTCCTCTCCCTCCTCGTCCTCTTCTCCTCCTCTTCTCCTCCTCTTCCTCTTCTCCTCCTCTTCCTCTTCTCCTCTTCCTCTTCTCCTCCTCTTCCTCTTCTCCTCTTCCTCTTCTCCTCTTCCTCTTCTCCTCTTCCTCTTCTCCTCTTCCTCTTCTCCTCTTCCTCTTCTCCTCTTCCTCTTCTCCTCTTCCTCTTCTCCTCTTCCTCTTCTCCTCCTCCTCCTCATCTCCTCCACCTCCACCTCCTCATCCTCCTCCTCCTCTTCCTCCTCCTCCTCCTCCTCCTCTTCTCCTCCTCCTCCTCTCTCCCGCTTCCCTCACCCGCGGCCAGGCGCAATAAATTAAAGTATTCACCATACATTGTGGATTAAATAACCTGCATGGAAGTTTTATAGGACAGCTTTAAAATTGAATTCCAATAACTATCCGTTTGGGGAGAAATGCTCTAATAATGCGAAACACACGAATACAGGAAAATAATAATTCGCTGGCAATCCCTCCGATGTGATGGATTCCTTCCTTGATGAAATGGTTCCTTCGGAGGGTGCTAATCTGCTGCTCCTCCTCCTCCTCCACTTTCCTTTTTTCTTTTTCGCCCTTGTCTTTCTATTGCTTCTCCTTTCTCCCTCCTCGTTTTCTTCCTCTCAATGTTTCTCTTTCCCCGTCCAATACTAAATCCTTGCTCCTACTCCTCCTCCTCCTCCTACCCCCTAGTTTGCAGGCGTAGACGGAAGACCATCCTCCCAGCCGTCTCCTGTGAAGACGGATCACACTTCAACGGATCAAGAATCAACACCAAGGTTAACATAAAACTGGTGGGTGACAGCATTGTTAGAGAACAACTGACTGAGTTCTGTGGACGAAGTATCAAGAACAGAAGACGCTACTGTATTCCTGGTGCAAAACTACAAGATATAAAAGAAGCGGTAGACCTCGTCTCAGACCGCACGGAGCAGGACACACTCTTTGTTTTGCACGCTGGCACGAACAACGTCCAAACAATGTCCACGGAGGAAATTATAGCTGACTACCGACGAGTAATCCGCCGCTTCAAGGAAAAGTCAAGCCACATCATTGTCTCAGGGATTCTTCCGAGAATCAACGCCTTCACAGGCTTCCACAGAAAGGCGTCGAACATCAACAACAGATTGAAGCACCTCTGCCAGAACGAGGAAGTTTCGTTCGCAAGTCAGTGGGATCATTTCTATGATATCTGACCTTTTCCGTCTGACGGTCTTCACCTCAATGCGATTGGCTCAGCACGGCTTGGTAGGTTGCTGAACGAGGAGGTACTTTGTACTCAAAAACTCCGAGCGCGGGAGGGGCACCAAAGTATCGTAAACAACCAACCAGTAGGGACCGCTCATTACACCAAGGCCCCAACAGTGAACACAAGCAGACGCAGACTACTGTGCCGCGAAGCATTGAAGTCAAGAAGGACATTTCTGTCCTATACACCAACGCGCGGAGCTTAATACCCAAACAGGATGAGTTACTTGCCTATGTTGACGTAGAAAGTCCGGACGTGATTGCCATCACCGAAACGTGGGCCACCTCTGACCACCTAATGACCGAATTCTCAATTCCGGGATACGAGCTTCTACAAAACAGACTTCACAAGAAAGGAGGAGGTGTCATCTGTTACGTCAAGAACAAATACCCTGCCGTGAAATAACCAAAGACTCAGAGAAATATGACACTGTATATGTTGAACTGGAGACTAGCAAGTACAACAAAATAACGATTGGAACCGTTTACAGACCTCCAAAGCAACAAGCAGCGGACGACGAAGCGCTGTACGAGGAAATTCACACCATAACACAAAACAAACAGTCAGTCATTATCAGGGACTTTAACTGTTCCAACATTGACTGGACCACGATGATTGGAGATCGGGAGGGTAACAGATTGCTCGAAATGTTAGAGGACAATTTTCTTACTCAGATTGTTACCCAACCGACGAGGAAAATAACAATGACCTAGTACTCGTGGTGATTCAGATCTCACGTGAATGTCAAGTCGGCGAAAAACTGGATGGTTGCGACCATCACCTAATTCGCCTAAAAACAGACCATGAACTCACCGAAAACATGTCCAAGATTCCAGACTACAAAAAAGCCAATTTTAACTTCGCTCGTGAGCTGCTAACCCAGACAACTTGAACCCATGAACCTCACTCCGGTGGACGGCGCGTGGAACGGCTTTAGAACAAACTCCTGGAGGTAGAGAACGACTGTTCCCATGAAGACAAGGAGAACAAATAATGCCACAAGCACACCGTGGATGACTACCCAAGTTCGACGGGCGATTAATTTGAAGAAGAGAAAATACAACTTGCTAAAGGAAAACAGCACTGACGAGGCACGCGAACAGTACCATCAAAGCCTCAGAGCTTGCAGAACACTCATTCGCCAGAGTAAACGTGACTATGAAAAGCAAATTGCACGCGAAGCCAAGTCCAACCCGAAAAAGTTCTTCACGTATATAAGAACCAAAAAGAAGACAAAAAGCAATATCGGTCCCCTAAAAGATGAAAGTGACGTACTAACACAGGACAGTAGACAAATGGTCGAAATACTAAACAGGAACTTCGCGTCTGTGTTCACGGTCGAGAATACCCAGTCCGTACCGAGCCCTTCCCCACCGATGGGAATCACTCCCTAGAAATTGGTACAATCGACGAACGGGATGTGAAAAGTACCTAGACAAACTCGAGACAAACAAGTCTACCGGACCCGACGACTTGTCACCCAGGCTGCTCAAGGAACTCAAGCAGCAAATCCTCAAGCCACTCACCGCCATCTACAATCTGTCACTACAACAAAACAAAGTCCCGAAAGACTGGAAACAAGCGAACGTAACACCGATCTACAAAAAGGGAGACAAAAGTGTGGCCCTAAACTACAGACCAATCAGCTTGACCTCAGTGGCCGGAAAATCCTCGAGAAGATCATCAGAGACAAACTCGTTAGGTTCCTTGAAGACAACAACATCATTTCCGATGCTCAGCACGGTTTCAGGAACAAGCGCTCATGCTTAACCAATTTATTGGACTTCTTCCAAGGTATCTATGAAAACTGGGATAATCATATCCCCAGTGATGTTATATATCTAGACTTTCAGAAAGCCTTTGACAAAGTGCCACATGAAAGACTCCTCAAGAAACTTAAGTCAGCGGGATTAGGCGACGATCTGACAACGTGGATCAAGGACTGGCTCACTGGAAGAAAACAACGAGTTGTACTCAACGGACAGGCCTCCGAATGGCTCCCGGTCACAAGTGGAGTGCCACAGGGGTCAGTGCTGGGACCCATACTTTTCATCATATATATCAACGACCTAGAACTAGGATTAAAATCCAATCTTTCAAAATTTGCCGACGACACAAAGGTGGGTGGGAAGGCCCTCACGACGGCAGACTGCAAAATTATCCAGAGGGACCTGGACCAGATCACTTGTTGGTAAGAAAAATGGCAGATGTCCTTCAACACTACCAAATGTAAAGTAATGCATAACGGATCCAGAAACAGCAACCACATATACCACATGGGTGGCGACCCACTACATGTTGTGCAAGAGGAAAGAGACCTCGGGGTCACCATCAGCAGTGACTTGAAACAAACAAAACACTGCAAGTCCGCCTGTAAGAAAGCCAATACAATGCTTGGGTTCATATCGAGGAACTTCGAATACAAGACGCCGGGAGTTATGTTATCCTTGTATAATTCGCTGGTAAGGCCCCACCTGGAATACGCCGTGCAATTCTGGTCTCTAATTACAGGAAAGATATTGAATTACTTGAGAGAGTACAGCGCCGCGCCACGAAGATGATACCATCACTGAGGACGAAACACTATGAAGAACGACTCGAGCGACTCAACCTCTTCACGTTGGAAAAGAGACGACTGCGGGGAGACATGATACAAGTCTTTAAGTACCTGAACAAGCTCAGCAACGTTGATCACTCCAAACTCTTCACGCTACAAACTAACCTGAGAACAAGAAACAACGGAAAAACAATTCAAGCAAAGCGATGCAATACCGACATCGGCAGGAGTTACTTCTCGAATAGAGTTGTTCGCCACTGGAACAGCCTTCCTGCAGAAGTGGTTAGCGCAGAGACCATCAACTCCTTCAAGAAACGCATTGATCGCCACTTTGCTGCAACAGGAGTGAACTGAACGTTCCCAAGAGTAGGTACACAAGTGCTTTAATCCTTCCCTGCAAGCCACTCCTGTGGCAAACGGATTGATTAAATCACTGAACGCAGGCAGCCTAGTAATGAGCCAACAGGCTTTCTGCTGCCTGCTAGTCCATGTTTCCATGTTTCCTCCTCCTTTGTCACTCTGAACGGATGAAAAGTGATTGGAAAACCCGAATTAAAACCAACTGAAGACGGAGGTTGATACATGGGTGACGCGCGGTGAGTGCCAAGCCGACACATACCTTTAAGTAACGCTGATATACAGTAATGGGCGGTAACAATATATGTCAAGTTTGCAGGAGCTTCTACGACCTGCGCCAACGACCAAACTGACCTGCTTCCTTACTGCTTTTTTATTTTTTTTTACTCTTTTTGTTAGTGTGTCATGATCGTCAAGAGTCCGTGGTACGTAAATCTACCACGAGTCCTTTGTTGACTTGTATTAAATTTATTTTTATATCGCATTAGGGATTTTGCGCAGGGCTTCAGTTTAACAAGATCTACGGAAAGTAATTTACCTGCACAGTGAGGTACAGGGGTTATTAATAGTTTAGGAGAAAGGTGTATTTTGATATTCTCTCTCTCTCTCTCTCTCTCTCTCTCTCTCTCTCTCTCTCTCTCTCTCTCTCTCTCTCTCTCTCTCTCTCTCTCTCTCTCTCCCGTGGTACAGTGCAAAGGCGGGGTCAATGTGTAGAGAATGAAACCCTCACACATCTCGCCCCCCAATGCTCTCCAAACACACGGCCACAGGTAAGGCTCACTGCATTTGGGTTTCCTGCGGCTTCCCGGAGCGCGTCAGAGCTACCTGTGGCAACAACTGAAGGTAATATGTTTGTGGGTGAGTGGGCGGAAGGGGGGAGGAGGGGCGGTAACTGCGAGATGACGTCACCCATATAAGACTCTTCCGTTATTTTTTTTAAATCATGAATATAAATACTTTGAACGGAAAGATCGTTCAAAAAGTGATAAAAAACAGTAAAAATATCATTCCTGCCGCGGTAATCTAATCAGTCACCGATATTTCTAGTCAGCGTGAGAAGAGATGATATTAATTACTCTTTCACCTCCTCCTGCTTCTGCTGCTGCTCCTCCTCCTCCTCCTCCTCCTCCTCCTCCTCCTCATTTCTCACGCGTTTACAGGTCAGGGGCGCCGAGACATAAAACCTGTTGGAATACAGATTCAATTATGCAAAATGATTGATATTATTACGCCTCGACCGGCTGTCACTGGCAATTACGCTAATGGACTCTGGTTTGTAAATCTGAAGGAACGGTCTTTTGGTCTTTTTTTTTATCTCTAGTTTTCGATTCCAGCTTTGATTAGTTATTTTGGTTAATTTTAGGAAGCACCTCTCCAAACCAATATTCGCAGTAATTTAGCACGTGATAGAATTATTATTATACTACATTTTCGTATACGTTTTACCTTGGGGAGGAGCCAGGGGGCAAGACTCGTTAATTATATAGTTGGGTGGCTTCGATTTTCTAGGTCTGGCACCGATTTCATTACTGCCCTTTTTCTCTTTGCTTACATGATTACTTACTGGCGTCTTATTTATTACCTATTTTATGTCATTTACCGTCAGTCTCATTTTCTGATCATATTTCTCATATTCCTTTATTTCATACCAAACAAACTACATATTTCTATGTTGCTTTACTATATGGCCGGTGTAGGATATATTTGCTGCTTTCCGCTAATTCATATATGCAAACTAATAAATACTACTTTATTTCTAACGAGGGATAGCTGTAGGCAACGAAACCTGTACGTGGAAAATTATATGATGAAACTGCTGGAAAAAAAATATCTGTATGTTATCCTATATATTAGTCGCTTTGTGTTCACTGGCGTCAACCAAATACATTATGGAAAGGTATTATTACGATTTTATGGAAAGGTATTACTTTGCCTTTATAAATTAATTTTTCTTTATGAATAGTTCTTTTCATGTTTAAAACTTTAGTTATGACGGATCATGCTTTGTATATACTTTGAAAACATATGAATGTGTGTGTGTGTGTGTGTGTGTGTGTGTGTGTGTGTGTGTGTGTGTGTGTAGGGAGGACGTATATATGAATTTACGGTACTATGCATGCCATCACAGCTGAGTGACGCAGTGGCTTTTTCCTTCCCTTCTCCGCACTACTTTCCACAAACTTTAAAGACGATTTGCTAACAATGACCGTCAGACTCTCTCTCTCTCTCTCTCTCTCTCTCTCTCTCTCTCTCTCTCTCTCTCTCTCTCTCTCTCATAACCTCTTTTACTCTCATTGCAAGTGATCAAGTTCCTATTAAGAATAAGCTCCCAAAGACCGGCTGGGTTGCATTTTCCTTCCTAATTTATTTTTCCCTCCTCTTCGTCCTCCGCCTCCGCCTCCACCTCCACCTCCACCTCCACCTCTGTCTCCTCCTCCTCCTCCAACTACTCCTCCTCGCCTTCCTTTGTTCCATCAACAGAATTTTCGCTCATTCTGTCGCTCGACATATGAAAGAATCAGGTTTGAAGAGAGAAAATATGAGAGGAGAAGATAAGGGAGGGGTGGAGGATTTTGGTGCGCTGGGGTTGAGGAAATGGAGGAAAGAGAAAATGACGAGGAAGGAAGGAGAAAACAAGGGCGAGGGATGCACATGAAGGAAGGATGGTGGGAGGAGGCAGCGCATGAAGAGGCAGGACAGGAGAAGGATGAGGGGAGAAAAAGATGGAGAGAGAGAGAGAGAGAGAGAGAGAGAGAGAATGGACGAGCGAGGGAGCAAACGAAATAACAAGCGAGCAAACAAGCGAGCGAGCCGAGTATAATTATAACTAGCCAGTGGTCATCACAACGAAAATAGCGTCCCCTGGTTACGTGCCCGCCTCGTCTTTACTCGTGTTTGTCCCTCCCGTCCTTGCCTACTACTTCAGCTGTCAGTCATTTAATATTCCCAGGGCAATCAAGATAAGCTCATTTAAGCCTTTTTATTAAGTTAGGAACCCCAACTTGTCCGCCATAAATGAGAGGATTGTAATTACCCCTACAAAATGTAATCGTCTCATTAAAATTACTAGGATTTTTGTTTTTAAGAAATGATGTTTAGAAATTGGGAGACATCGTCCTATTACTTAAAACTGTACGCTTACCCAAACATAAGAGCTTACCATGTGTTGAATCTGGCTACGTGCGCACTGCTGAAAAAAAAGAACACTTAAAAACACGCGTCTGTCCGCGCCGGAGACTCAAGAAAGACTGGCTCTGGGCTTCCCCGGGGGAGCCGAGTCCAGCTCCGAGTGTGAGGTTCGGTACTGCTTCAAAGTTCCGAAACTCAACTAGGTACTCCACATATTTTCTTTTAAACAAAAAGCTACTGTAAAATTATGATAATATAATCAATAACATATCTGTGATTGTAGAGTCTCACAAATAATTTAAGGAAAAATCTAGCAACTTTTACATTAACTCGAACAACTGACTGTCAGGAACTTTAACTAGTGCTTCGTTCGTCTGAGTCCCGGTTAGGGCCCGTAGAAGCTCCTGCCTCATGATACAAGACAATGAGAAAAAAATACTACTACTAATATCAACTGAACACTTTTACATCGTTAAATTTCAATGATTGTTTTTTCCGTTTGAGTCTTGATTGTGTCCCTAAGAAGTTCGTGCCTACGGAGTATGCCATTGTTAAGTCGTAGGAAAGAAGAGTTTGTTTTTCTTACAGTAAAGGAAGCAGCGAAAGGGAAAAATAAGATACAAAAAAGTCCGTTACATACAAAAAAGGGGATGGTTGTTCAATAGTTTACCAATGAGTAATATTAAGAATTAAGTATACAGGTTAACTCTTGCATGAGGAAGCTGGACAGCATATGGAACGGGCTGTAGAATAACTCATTGTGCAGCGTGGGTTAGGATGGAATGGAGAATTGCAGTTAAAGAGTTCAGAAGAGCAACACACACAAAAAATAAGGAAATGTAAAGAATAGTTAAGGGGATATGGATTAGTTGTAGATTTAGCACGAGCCAAGTACCGTGACTCCCACGAATAGAAGGACCATAAAGGGACAGACTCATCGATCAGTGTGGAGAGATGTGATTAATTTAGGCAATTTCTCCCGCTGCTGGCGGCTTCAAGTTTCCCAGACAATTATGTGGTAACTTTAAGGGAGAAAATAATTGGACGAGATCAAGAATGGAATTGAAGCGGTTTCTGGGACGCTGCTTATGTCTGCATTTTATTTCTTGTTTCTCTTTACTCCTTTATCATCCGTATTGAAGTCTTTCTTAACAAAATTCAGGCCGAAAGTTAAGGAGCCGAGAGATGAAAGGTTACGCTGGTTACGTTTAAAACAAATGGAAAAAATATAAAAGATAAAAGAGATAAGAAGGAAGAAAACACAAAGCCGTAAAATCTTGGAACACTGAGAAGCGAGGGAAGAGGAAGAGGATCAAAGAGCAAGACCCTGTTTGTGGATGTGACGACCCGCTTTCCTACCCACCCCCACCCCCCTCCTGCCACCCTATCACCGGCCCCCCTCCCTATCCGCTCCCCAACCGACGCCCTACCCCACTCTTGCCTCTCTGTCCCCCTTCCCCACGGCCTGCTTCCCATCCCACCCCCACCTACCTCCTGTTACCCCATCCCAGCTCAGCCCCACCCCCTTCCTGCCACCCTATTCCTGCCACTCCTATCTCCAGCCCACCCTAATCCACCCCCTCCTTCCTCCTGCCACCCTACCACCCCCAACGGCCTGCTCCAATACCCAACCCCCCCCATTCCTGCCACCCTATCCCACTCCCCTCCCGCCCCCCTCCCTACACCGCCTCGCCAAGCCCTAGGGAGCAGAGGCACACCACCATCACAATCACCACCACTACCACCGCTGAGAGCTCCTCCCGCCTGTTGCGCTGTTTCTTGGCGTCTCTTTACATCAGTCTTAAGCCTCCTGGGTGACTGGTCCTCCTTTAAAGCTGACGTGTCTTCTATCCGCTGTTCTTATTGGTTCGTCATTTATGAGGTTTGTCAGTCCCGCCCGTTGTTGCCTCTTGGTTTGTCTGTTTATAGCTCTGTCGTAATCCTCTGCGTTAACTAGTCTCTCTTTACTCTGATTTGGTTATTTTTTTTTCTTCTACTGGACTCATTCTTCACAATACTGACGTACATACATTTCCTTGATGACACTCACCCTACCATAAAAATAAACCTTTGATTAAAAACGGAGATAATCCCTCTCCTTCCTCGAACGTGTCTCATCATTTATTTCTCAGTCTGTTTTTCTCATCCGCCCCGTCTTTTCCGTGTTTCCTGCCCCCGACACTCACCACGCATACGACCAATATAAGACAGGTTGGTACTCAGCCTTCACCCCTGTAGGCTACACTTTTCTGTCTGTCTACTTATCTGGCTGTCTCTTTTTATGCCTCCTGTCTGTGTGTAAGTCCTTTATCAACAAGTTCTCAGTTTTACCCAGCGCCTCCCTTTAGTGTCTCTAATTTCTATTCCCCAACATATATTTCATCCCCATCCACAACAGCCTCCATCCCTCCCTCTGTTACCCTCTATTTGTTTTTTCAATCACATATTTCCCCTTAATTTCTTTTCCTATAGTGTCATTAGTTCCTTTTCTTCCGACACATATTCTATCCCTCCTTCTCTTCTCTTTTATCTCCCCTTCCGTGTCCCTTGTTCTTTCCGAACCCTAAGACTGTTTCATATTATCCCCTTCTTCGTGTTATCCACTCTACCCGCTGCTTGGCCTCCCTCCCCTCGGTATCCCCTCCCCCCCCCCTTCCCCCCGAAGCATACGAGTTTGACAGAAATAAATATAATACGTCTAATCTATTTTTTACAGGTGTCATTCGCAGTAATATCTCATTGTTATTTTTAATTATGTTCGTGTCGATAATGGAAACGAAAGTACGTATCGTGTATTTATATAAAAAAAAGGTTATATAAACGCCTACCTTGGCTCTCTCTCTCTCTCTCTCTCTCTCTCTCTCTCTCTCTCTCTCTCTCTCTCTCTCTCTCTCTCTCTCTCTCTCTCACACACACACACACAAAAAAAAAAAATTGTTATATATTCTGGTATACTCTTTCCGGCTCCGGATGAAAACGTTGTGGGACCAGGATACTGTGTGTGTGTGTGTGTAAGAGAGAGAGAGAGAGAGAATGAAAAAAAAATACAATGAAGGATGCACCTTAAAATTTTCAATAAGAGTTCTGGATAGCTGGGAAACTCGAAGGTAGAAGAGGGTGGCAGACAGACAGACACACAGACAGACAGAGATTAAGATAGTAAATGACAGACACCTGATAAAATAATACATGATCGGGACAGGAATAAAAAAAAATAAAAAAAGCGCAGACAAACATAAAGACAGACAAGGAAAACAGAAGTAAATACAAACTGACGTAGATTAAACTATAGCGCTGTAAAAAGAAATTGTAATGGGTATAAAATGCAGTCATTTTAACAGACAGCGGCGGAAGAATGAGTGAGCGACGAGATAACAAAAACGAATATAAATGTTCGCGGGAATGAAATGAGAGTCGCTGAAATAAAAACAGAAAAGAATGAACAAACGAGGAAAAATTACGGTGATGAAATAAAAAAACAGTGCGAGTCCTTTTTCTTGCTTTCTTTTCGTCTCATTCTCTCTCTCTCTCTCTCTCTCTCTCTCTCTCTCTCTCTCTCTCTCTCTCTCTCTCTCTCTCTCTCTCTCTCGCTCCCTTGGTCCCTTCGTCCATTAAATCTTAATCTTTTACTTTTCTCTCCCTCGCGTCTTTCGCATTTCTTCCTCCTGCCCGTCCTCCTTCCTTCCTTTCCTCCTTCGCGTCCTTTCTTCCTTCCTTGCTAATATTTTATTCATACATCTTTCTTCGAGTTTCCTCTTCTCCTTGACATCCATTACACCTCTTTGCTCCTCTTAACGTTTACTCTTTTAAGTCTCCCCTTCATCCTCTTGGCTCCTCTTGACTCTTGTTTCTCTTGACTCCACTCATTACGATGCTGCCTCTTCCTCCTCCTACTCGTTCTCTTCACCTTCACCTCCTTGTCCTACTCCTCCTTTTCTCTTCTTTTCTCCTGATTCTCACACATCCCTCCAAATCTTTCGTCTTTTCAATTTCCTTCTTCTCTTGATTTCTCTTTCTCTCTCTTTTTCACATTTCCTTTTTCTTACTTTCTTCTTTTCTTCTTGTTTTCTCTCTCTTTTTATATTTTCTCCTACCCTCCCTTCTAATGCAACCATTCTTCTTCATCATCATCATCATCATCATTTTTTTTTTTTTTTATGTTTTCAACTCCTCCCCCTTCAAACACATTCCAGCTTCTATTTTTCTGCTATATCCTTCGCCGCCTCCTCCTTTTCCGACTCATCTTTCTTCTTTTTCCCCAAGTACTTCCTCTTTCCCTCCTCGTTCTCCTCCTCCAATTCATCCTTCTTCTTTGTCCCCTAGGTCTTCCCCTGCAAAGCTTAAAATCCATTACCTTCCCTCTTCCTCCACCTCCTTCCGTCTTCTTCCTCCTCCTCTTACACCTACTTCTTCTTCCCGTTTCTTCTGTTCGGCTAGCACCTCATCCCTACGATATCTCAGCTCCCGCGGGAAATTCCCTAAACGGGGTCGAAGTGGGGAGTAAAATCTCTAATGGCATGTATCGTTTTCGCCCCAAGACAGCGCCGGCAACTGCTACATTAACGGAAGATTCAGGCGACGATTCCGGCCCGTGACGATGACGGTGACGAGGGCGAGGACACGTAATTACACGGCGGTGGTGCTGAAGAGGGAGGAGCGGGAATAGGACTGGGAGGAGAAAGAGAGGAAAGCGGCGGATTGGTGAAGCATGGAAAAGGGAGAAAGATGAGGAGGTGGATAATGATGGTAAGGAGGAGGAGGAGGAGGAAGAGTAAAGGAGATGAAAGAAGCACAAGGGGAGGAGGAGGAGGAGGAGGAGATATTTTTTTTATATATTTGCCATGAGATAAAATAATAATTACACGTAGAATGCGCTGGAGAAGGAAAAAGACAGAAGCAGTAATAGTAGTAGGAGGTGGAAGATGAAAAGGAGGAGGAGGAAGAGGAGGAGGAGGAGGAGGAGGAGGAGGAGGAGAAGGAGGCTTGCGCTATTCTTCCATGAGGAGATAAAATGAAAACAGCCGCGTCGGGCGAGCGCGCGGTGACGCCCTCTGGTGATAAAGGTCTTTTTTGCGAACCTGTACGAGTAGTGGCGAAGGCGTGACCCTGAGCGCAGGGCCACGATTCTGCAGAGTAAGTGGTGATTCTCTCTCTCTCTCTCTCTCTCTCTCTCTCTCTCTCTCTCTCTCTCTCTCTCTCTCTCTCTCTCTCTCTCTCTCACACACACACACACACACACACACACACGGTAATAGTCTCCACACCTGCGCCTACATTTTTTACAAGTCTAAATATTCAGAATTCTTAAACGCAAGGAAGGAACCATCCAGGCGAGACGTTGCAGTAGAGTTCCCGCGGCCTCTGAACAGCGTAAAATGCGGCGTGTTTTGCGGGGGCGCGCGGGGCCTCAGCTGCCGCCTCCACGCATGCGGGAAAAAATGTAAATAATGACGGGACGGGGAAACTACTTGACGAGGCCGCGGGGCACGTCTTGGCGCCGCTGTTCAGAGAGTTATTGAATATTCGGCCAAGAGGAGGCGGCTCATTCCTCACGCCCACCTTCCCTTTGCCTCCGCTCCCGGCTAAGTCCTCAATCCTCAAGCCCCTCACCTCTTCACTTTCATCCCCCCCCCTCTTGTCAGTCTTTCCCCGATAAGTTCCCCCAAGCCTCCACTGACAGATATATTCCCCGTGTGGAAACATATTTTCTACCTATAGTGAAAGGGGAGGATTTAACGTGCAACAAAGCATGATCGCTATTGTCAGTTTGTTATCAGGAAACTATACAATTGTTCTCTCCCTCTCTCGCTTCCCACACACACACACACACACAAACACACACACACACACACACACACACACACACACACACACACACACACACACACAGAACAGACACAAGCCTCATTTCATATCAACATAAAACCGATAAAGGACGAAATAAACAAAGAAGTATTCAATCACACCGAAAAAGAACGAGTCAGCCACCCAACACCCAGCTTTACAGCCTCACACCAACAAACTTATGGGTGAGTCTTATGTGGGGAGAGTGAGGCTCGTCCACACCAACACATCACCGATAAAAGATGGTTCAGAAACACGGATGAAGAATGATTCACGTAACACCCACCGTTAGCTCACATTAATCAAATTATGATAAAATTATGCAAAATAAAATTATGATCATATTATGATGCATTAGTCATTAATACATGCGCTCACTCATTAATTCGACCGCACACATTCATACGTTCATAAGCTTATAGCATATAACTTTGAAGGCCCGTCACAAGAACCGAATAATTATCAATATTTTGCTTTTGACAGAATGATGCTTTTTAATTCTCGTTATGTTTTAATGATTGGGTTTCAACAGTTCTGGAAAAAGAATGAAAAAAAGAGGTAAAAAAAGGAAAATGTAATAAGATTAATTACATGCCAATAATAAGCGTTTGTGATGTTACAAAAAAAAAAAAAAACGAAAAGAAAAATCGTGTTGACGGATATATATATATATATATATATATATATATATATATATATATATATATATATATATATATATATATATATATATATATATATATATATATATATATATATATATATATATATATAAAATCGTATGTAGATCACACGGTAAGAGCTGAACCACAAGTCTGCAAAAAAAATAATGCATGTTAGATTACACTTGAATGGTTGCAAAGAAAAAAAACGAACATATACCACATCCGCAGAACTTAAGCCGGTATTTCACGGAACGATTTCGGTTGAGCAGGCCCCTTCCGTGAACAAAAGCTCACGGATTGGACTCTGCTCATGGACCAGAGTGGGTACTAGAGCGGACAGGCTGGAGCTATTTTGCTTCACAGACCCTGATTCGGCGGCTGGGTCAAATGCTCCTCCCACCTCAATGACGTCGCTCTCGACTCGCCTTGCCTCTCCTCTCCTCTCCTCTCCTCTCAACTCCTCTCGTCTCCTCTCCTCTCCTCTCAACTCATCTCGTTTCCTCTCTTTTCTCCACACCTCTCAACTCCTTGTGTCTCCTCTCCTCTCCTCAACTCCTCTCGTTTCCTCTCCTCTCCTCGACTCATCTCGTCTCCTCTTCTCTCCTCTCAACTCCTTTCTCTCTCTCTCTCTCTCTCTCTCTCTCTCTCTCTCTCTCTCTCTCTCTCTCTCTCTCTCTCTCTCTCTCTCTCTCTCTCTCTCTCTCTCCTTTTTTTCTATACAACTTTGAATATTTTTAGCTAGGGACTTTGCATATATTGTATTTATTCCTAGTTGGGTTCTGATTAAGTGTTTTGCAATCCAATGTTTTCGCTTCACAATACTACTCGTGAGCACTTGTTATTTAATTCATTCACGTTCTGCCTTCTCTGCCTCTAAAACTGTTAACCATTACATTTAAATATCCAGCCGTATTTGTATCAACTGAGCAACTCTTAAATTCATCTCATTCATTTAGGTGAGGTGAGGAAGGGAGGGAGGAAGGTGTGAATTTGATGTAAATGCATTTTTGTTTTCGGTGTAAGGATAACTATTTTAAAACATAATATGACTGACAGAAATTAATCAACATCAATTTCTACTTGAAAGTAGGTATACGGTCCCTGAGAGTCAAGATCAAGACCAAGATTGCCCAGTGCCCATCAAACGTAGCATCCTCGTGTGATTATTGCATGTCATGTTCACACAGCAGCTCAGCGAAAGTCACCGCCCGAAGGTCTGGGTCTCGAGCAAAATCGTGAAATATGTGGATGTGTGTGTTAGAATTCAACAACAAAAGAGAAAAAAAGGAGAGAAAAAAACGAAGAGAAAATGAGTTAAAGAATAGCTAGGAAGGAGTGGAGCAGAGGGGGGGGGGGGGGGGGGACGCACTGGCCACCTGTTCAACGCGGCGGGCAGGTGCTTAACTCAGGTGCGCGCTGGCGGGCTGAGGTACAATGTCTATTTCGTTTCTTGAACACTGCTTTTCTTTCCTTTTGTTGTTTTTACGACGTAGTGTTTTTTATTTTTTTTCTTCATCTTCCATCTTCCGCTCCTTCCTCCTTTCATTTTAGGCTCCACTTTTGATTTCTTCTCGTGGCTTTTATGTTTTTTTTTTCTCCTTTACCATCTATCCATTTATCTTCATGTTGTTTATGCTGCTTCCTTCCTCCTCCCTAGTTCCCTCACATGCTTCTTTCCTCTTTCCTTACTTCTCCCTCAGCTTTCCTATAATTCTCTCACTTTCTATTTCCCTCCGATGTTATTTTTTTCTTCACCTCTCTTCTCTGATAATCTTCTTTAATATCTCTAGCGCTATTTTTCTCTTTCGTTCTTCAGTCCATTACGTATCTGTTCTTCTTCCCCTCCACATACCGTAACACCTTTTCCCTCACTTATTCTTCTGCTATACTGCTACTCGATCACCTGTCTGCTGCTTTTACCTCTCCCATTTCCCCGTCCATCGTGCAACTTTTTTTTCCCTCTTCCCAGCAGTTGCCATCTCTCCTTTGATCCTTTTCTCCTTGACGTGGGTTACCTCCTCCTATTTTTTTCTCTCCCCTTCGTTTTACACTACTTCTTTCATCCTTCCATTCTCCAAGCGTGTAACTTCCTCTTTTCCTCACCTCTTTCTACTGTTATACTTTTCCTTTCTAATAACCTAAGGCTAATGCTCATTTTTTCCTTTCTCTTCCACCCTGAACCTTTGCACTTCCCCCCTCTACTTTCCACCTCCTGTTTCATCATCACCACCTCCTCCTCCTCCTCCTTCCGCTGCATATTTATTCCTTCTCCTTCAATACAATCTTTCTCTTCTCCCTTTCCCCCGCATCCACCCAGGCTCTGCTCTCTCTCCATCGCGTGTTCACTCTTGTTTCATCCATAATTCCTACGCGATGCCTTTTCCTTCACCCTTCAATACAATCTTTTTCTTCTCTCCTTTCCCTCCGTCAACTCTCGTTCACGTCCTCCTTCTTGCTTCATCCTTGCTCCCTCCTCGCTGCATATCCCTTCATCCTTCAATACCTTTCCTTTTCTCCTTTCCCTCCGTCAACTCTTCTTCACGTCCTCCCTGTTGTTTCATCTTCACTCTCCCCTCGCTGCATAGTCCTTCATCCTGCACCAACACAGCCCATTCCTCCTTCGCTTTCTCCCAGCCTCTCCCTTTCTTTCCTCTCACTTCTTGTCAAGCAAATCACATAAACCAGATTTTCTCGACGGGGCAATATTCCTCAACCTATTTTTCCTCCCCTCTCCCCCTTCCCCCCCTTTCATTCTCCCCATGCACGTTCTCTTCTTCCTTTGTCTTTCCTTTCCTTTTACGTTCCTGCCTATTCTTTTTTTCTGCTTCCTCATTTTCTCTCTAATCTCTTCCCTCTAATTCTTTAATCGCTTTCCACTTGTTCTCTCTCTCTCTCTCTCTCTCTCTCTCTCTCTCTCTCTCTCTCTCTCTCTCTCTCTCTCTCTCTCTCTCTCTCTCTCTCTCTCTCTCTCTCTCTCTCTCTCTCTCTCTCTCTCTCTCTCTCTCTTCCTTTTTTCTCGCTTTCTATGTTTTCATTCGTTCCTATTCCTTGCATTTTTTTTGGTACTTTTTCTCTTCATCTTCCATTTATTCTCTACTTTCTTCCGTCTGTTTTCTGTTCTCTCTCATCCTTGATTTGCTTTCTTTTTCCCTCTCTTCATTCCCTGCATTCCCTCTTCTCTTCAGTGCTTTCTTTTCTTTCCTTCATTTTCCCTTCATTCACTTTCCTTTGTTTTCTTTTCCATTCTTTTTCTTTTCCTCAGCTCTTGTTTTCTCCTTCCCATTCCTCGCATTCCTTCTCCTTTTGCTTCTATTTTTCTTCCTTCCCTCTCCTGAATCTTCCTTTCAATCTTTTCTCTATCTCCTCTGTTTTGTTTTCCACCTCTTCCTTGACATTCTTTATTTCTCGTCTTCTTCTTTGTTATACTTCCCAATCCATTCATTTCCTCTTCTCTATTTTCCCTCTATTCTCTTTTCTTTTCCGCCTCTCCCTCGACTTTCTTCCTTTTTCGCCTTGTGTTCTCTTTTTCCTCTTCTCCCCATTCCCTCCATTCGTTCTTCTCTTGCCTCTGTTTTTCTTCTTCTGCAATTTTCCTTCTTTTCTTTACTCTTTTCTCTGTTTTCTCTTCTTCCCTCTACTTTGGTTTTCTTTCTTTTTCCCTCACTTTATGTTTTTCCTCTCTTTCACATTCCTTGCATTCCCTCTTTTTTTTCCTCTGTCTTCTCTTTCTCTCTTCTTTTCTAGCGGTTCCTAATCTTTTATTTCACCGCCTTTTCTTTTCTTCTTCTTCCCTTTCCTTTCCCTTTCCTTTTTATACAATCTCACTTCCTCCTCTCATTCTCATATCTTCCCTCTCCCTCTTCTTATTATGCTTGTCCTCGCCTTTCCTTTTACCCGCCTAATTCTTTCTTCTTCTTCCCCTTCTTCTACCCTACTTCTTTCTCTCGCCTTCACGCCTCCCCTTCCCTTTGCTTTTCCTTTTTTTTTTTTAATCTTTGTTTCCTTCTCACTTCTACTTTTTCATCTTTCTTCCTTGTCCCTTCTTCTTTCTCCTCTTTCCTCTCTTTTCCTTCCCGTGCCTTGCCTCCCCACCGCTCATTCTGCCTTTTTTCTTCTTCGTCCTCTACCTAACTTCTCTTTCTCTCGCCTCCATTCATCCTCCTCTTCCCTTGCCTTTCCTTTTATATCATCCCTATTTCTTTCCCCCTTCCTCTTCTTGACTTAAATTCTTCCTGGTCTCTTTCCTCTTCCTTCTTCTCTCTTCTCCTTCCTTTTTATTCCTTCGTCTCTCTTCTCTATCCACTTTCTTCTTTCTTTCTTCTTCTCTCCTCTTTCTTCCATTCCATTCCTTGCCTTGCCTCTACACCGATACTCCTCCTCCTGCCTTTTCCCCCTTCCTCCCCGCCTGTCCGCCACTTTTCCTCCTCCCCACGAAAAACTCCTTATCGGCCGTGGCGTCCCCCGCGGCTCCGTGACCGGGCACCGCGATAGGCCGCCGCTCTCTACACATGCAGCACGGCACCAGCATTATAACGAGAAGGGAAGGACCTGCCAAATACCCCTGCTCGCTCTCCCCTCGCTCCCCTGTCTACGCTCTCAGCACGGCACCAGCATTACAAAAGGACAGGAAGGACTTTCTACACACCCAATCCCTGTCTCCCCCTGCCTTGTACACCTACACCCTCAGCACGGGACAGTATTATAAGGGGAGGGTTTGCTGCGTGCCCAACCCCTGTCTACCCCCGCCAGCCTTGTACTGTGTAGGTCGTGGTATTATTAGCTCCATGTAGACCGAAGTGCAGCAGCCATGTCTCCGAGCTCGACCTGGTGAAGAATGCATAGTAATCAACACCGTCACTTCGCTACACCTCCCGTCTCTGCCCCCTCAGGTCTTCAATGCTGTATCTGCCTCGCTTGTCTGTTGTGTTTCCTTCGTACCTCGGCCTTTTAGCTTCATCTCTCATATTCTATCTCACCTCCTCCTCTGCTTTCAATGTCTACCCTCTCCATCTTCTTATTCTGTTTGTCCTCTCCTTTCCTTTCCCCCCCTAATTCTTTTTTCTTCTATTTCACCTACCAAACTTTTCTTCCATTCTCTCCCATTCATTCATCCCTTTCCATTTGCCTTTCTTTCTTTGACCTCCTTCTTTCCATCCCATTTCATCTATTCCCCTTGGCTTTCTCTCTATCTAGCTCTCTTTGCCTGCTGTATCATATTCTGTCTCTGCCTCCCATTCTCTGCCTTCCCATTCGGTCTTGTACTCCATGTATGTATTCCTCCTTGGTTCATGATTCCCCAGCGTCACTTCATTACTAAACCTATCAAATGGTCTTTCATCTACCTTGCCTGCCTCTCTCTCTCTCTCTCTCTCTCTCTCTCTCTCTCTCTCTCTCTCTCTCTCTCTCTCTCTCTCTCTCTCTCTGGTGTTATGACGGTGCAACCCTCCCACTCCTGCTTTATCCATGGATTAAGAGAGAGAGCGGAGGTAACGAGTCGGTGCCCTCATAAAGTGGAGGCCCAACTTTAATCTCTGGAGTGTCTCATTCTGTATTTTTAATTATTCTTTTCCCTCATCTCTCTCTCTCTCTCTCTCTCTCTCTCTCTCTCTCTCTCTCTCTCTCTCTCTCTCTCTCTCTCTCTCTCTCTCTCTCTCTCTCTCTCATCAAACCTATTACCACTGAACCCATTACACGCATATCCTGTTTCTCTATCAGTGTGAACATTATTACCAATGATGTTGTTATTGTCGTTGTTGGGACTTTATGACACGTTGAAAAGAAGGTTACAGAAAAAAAGAGGGTGTGATGAGGTGAGCGTATTCACAACTGGCCTTGCTAAGTCTTCTTCAAAGGGAAACTCGCGTGGAAGCCTTAGTGCGACTAGCTGGAAATGCACTTACGCTATTGCACTTGCATTTTGTTTAACCTCCTCCTTCTTATTATCATCATTACCATTATTGCTACCATCATTATTACCACAGTCGCCATTATCACAAGTATTATCTTCATTATTTCCTTTCTTCTTCAGGAGCACGCGGCGTTCGGAGGAGTAATGGCCGTGCCTAGGCTGCCTGCGCCCCTCATTCTTCTTCTGTGGGGTGAGTAGAGGGGTGAAGGGGATGAGGGGGAGGGGAAGGATGGGAGGAGGAGACGGATGAGGAGGACGCAAGAAATGAGGATAGAAAGATGGGTTGGGATTGAGGGAAGAGGGTTATTTGAGTGGTGAAGAATGTGAGAATGAGCCGATGAAAAAAGAAAGGAGGAAGAAAGTGGGAAGAGGAGGACGGTGAGGTAGGTAAAGGAAGGGTAAGGATGAAAAGATGGGTAAGAATAAGAAGCTGAGAGAAGGAGAATGGGAAAGGTAGGTGAGAAAAGGGTGAGGGAGAGGTTGAAGTTTGGGATAAGGGTCGATGAAAGTGTGTGTGTGTGTGTGTGTGTGTGTGTGTGTGTGTGTGTGTGTGTGTGTGTGTGTGTGTGTGTGTGTGTGTGTGCGCGCGTGCGTGTAGGAAAGAGAGCAGTCACTGTGCGTGTAGAGAAACAAAGAGAGCGGAGGATTAGAAGAGATGTAAGAAGATAGGCATGCACGGATTTTGTGAGAGGGACGGAGACAAAAAGAGTAAGCCGGTGTTGTGAGAGGTGAGGAGGTGAGGAGCAAGGTGGAGAAAAAAAAATAAAAAAAAATAGAAATGGGCGCGATAGGACGGAAGACATAAAGGAGAGACGCAAAAAGTGTAAAAAAAGTAATAAAAAGAGTAAGGAATGTATGATTTATGGTAGTGTTAAAAAGACAAAAAAAATGACTGGTATAATTTTTACGTTCCACTCATGGTGCCGCTATACTTTCTTGGTGGGGCATAGAGGTTTGCCCCAGTCCTTTATGGCGCAGACAAATATTTTATAGTGGCGCCACCTTACTTGGCTCATGCTGTCACTCGGAGCTCATCTTTGATCCTCTTTAAGGTAGAGTCTAGAGTCCGGGCTGATAGGTGGTCTTCAGTGTTTAAGGTGTGCAAGAAAGAGGGAAAGAATAAGCTTAGGTGAGAAGGAAGAGAAAGGGAGAGATTAAAGGCGGAAGAAGTGGAAGAGATAGGGAGGGGTGGAGAGAGGATGTGCAAGGGAGTGAGTGGTTGAGAGCGAGAGGAGAGTGGTGATTGTGGTGGTTATGGTGGTGGTGGTTATGGTGATGGTGGTGGAGGAGGTAGTAATTAAAAGGAGTCACCTGAGTTGAGTGGGTGAGGTTTTGTGAAGAGAGGGGAGAAAAACAAGGAGAGGAAGAGGAAATTAAGTAAAAGGAAAGGAGAATGAAAGATGGCAGAAGGTAGCAGGAAGGGAAGGAGGAAGAATGGAAGGAATGAAGAAACTAAGTAAGAAAGGAAGATGGGAGGAAGCCAACTAAGACAAAGATGGAGGTATTCGAAAAGCTGAGGGTTGCGTAGGAGCTCTGGTACTTATAGGAACCCACTAGGCCGATAAATAGGGCAGGTAGCAGATCAAGGGTACTTCTTTCCCCCTGATTTCCCAAGGTAACCATTAATCGACCAGCCGGCAATGAAGGATGAGGAACTGGATATGCTTTGCCACGACAGTAATGACCACAACAGAACCTGGACGCTGCGGGATTCGTAGCTATACATATATATCATAGGCCTTCTAACCACAAGAGGGATACGTGGAAAGGAAGGAAGGAAGGTAGAAAAAGTTAATTGAGATGAGTGAAGGGGAATGGGGAGGAAAAGGGGCTGAGAGAATTAAGGGAGTAGATAAGTAGAGAAGGAGGAGGGAAAAAAAAGAGAAGGACGAAAAAAAATGTGGAGGAAGGGGAAGGAAAAAAGTGTGAAAAACAAACAAGGATGAAAAAAAGGAAGGTATGAATGAATAAAGGAGTGGGTGATGGGAGGAAGGAAGGAAGGAAGGAAGGAAGGAAAAAAGCAACAGAAAAAGGAAAAAATAATATATAAAGAAAATACAAGACAAGAAATTAAGAAAAAGAAGTAAAAGAAAGGAGGTAAAGAATTAAGGAAGAACAGAGGGAAGAGGAAATACAAGAGAGATAAGAAGAAATTGCCAAAAAAAATATTGAACGAAAAGAACAAACAAAGAAAGAGAGGAAGGGAGGGTGGGAGGATAAAAAAGAAAGGAATGAGGAAGACCAAGGAACGAAGGAAAGACGAAAGAATGACGGAAGGAAAGAAGACAAGAATTAGCAAACACTTGTACGTACTGAAAAAAAAAACCCGAGCATTTTTTAAGGAACACGGAATTGGCATCATAATACTTCTCCTCGTCATTAGTTATTTATTTCTTATTCGCTCGGTTGTTACTTTTTTTTACTTTTATTTGGAATTTGTTGAGCTGTGAAAAAGCCTCCAAATATTCAGATCCTTTAGTGCAAATCTTATAAATTAGATAAGTGTGTGTGTGTGTGTGTGTGTGTGTGTGTGTGTGTGTGTGTGAGAGAGAGAGAGAGAGAGAGAGAGAGAGTGTTCAATATATATATTTGTTCATTTGTTTCTTTCAGATTTACCTGTTTGTGTTTGTTGAGGCGCGTGTTTTTGCTTGTAGGATTGTTTGTTTGTATGTGTGTGTTCCATTATCCACGCTGTCCCTTAGCCTCGCAAAATGTACAAACGAACTTTTTCTCTCATTGTTTCTCTCTCCATTTTTATTTCCTTTTCCTGAGCGTCCAGATTCATCTTTTAGTTCTATATTTTTTTCTTCAAATTTTTATATATGCATTTTTTTTCGTTTTCCCTTTTAGATTTGACAAAAATCACCGTTGTCCCCTCTCAAAATCCTTCCTCCTCCTCCTCCTCCCCCTCCCCCACCCCTCTCTCTCTCTCTCTCTCTCTCTCTCTCTCTCTCTCTCTCTCTCTCTCTCTCTCTCTCTCTCTCTCTCTCTCTCTCTCTCTCTCTCTCTCTCTCTCTCTCTCTCTCTCTCTCTCTCTCTCTCTCTCTCTCTCTCTCTCTCTCTCTCTCTCTCTCTCTCTCTCTCCACTTTCGTTCTTTACTTTTGGAGAGAAAATTCTAAATCAAGTTCTTTATAATTACAAAAAAAAAAAAAAGCCTCTGAAAGGAAAGAAATGAAAGCGCAGGAAATAAACAACAGTGGGAAACAATATCATCTTTTACTTCTTTAATAATCTGGAAGCCGAAAGGTTTTGTTTGTTCGCCTCTCTGTTTGTTTGTTTGCGCGTATGATTGGTTGTTTGTTTACTTTTGGTCCTGACTGGAAACCGAATTTATAGTTTCGTTCATTGGAATGTCTCCCAGTTAAAACATTCATTTGGTTTTCAATATTTTTGCTTTCAGAGTTTATTTTCTGATACTGTGCATGTGTATAAACGCATGCATAATGGTGTGCGTGTGCGTGTTTGTGTGTGTGTGTGTGTGTGTGTGTGTGTGTGAGAGAGAGAGAGAGAGAGAGAGAGAGAGAGAGAGAGAGAGAGAGAGAGAGAGAGAGAGAGAGAGAGAGAAAGGAAGAGGGAGGAAAAAAAAACTGAGCTGACCCCACTTCAAGAGAAAAGTTTGGATATCTTAAGGTTGGAAATTGGAGAAGAGAGACGGTTCGCTTTGTTGTAGATGGTGTGAGTGTGTGTGTGTGTGTGTGTGTGTGTGTGTGTGTGTGTGTGTGTAGGGAAGCGTGTACAAACCATAGGAAAAAAAAAACTGTGCGAGAAAGACTGCGGAGGAAGTACATAGAAAAAAAACATGAGAACAGGAATATAGAAAAAAAAAAAAGGGGAAATTGAACAGGCAAGACGGTAAGGGCAGGGAAAGGACGAGGGGAAGGAAGGGGACGCGGAGAGGAGGGCGCGAGATACGATGTGGGAAAAGGTACGTGGATTCTGGGAAGTGTCAAGTTCTCGATAATAAAAACCGGTGTGTGTGTGTGTGTGTGTGTGTGTGTGTGTGTGTGTGTGTGTGTGGAATTCACACACACACACACACACACACACACGCACACACACGGGGCCATTCATCATACAGTTTTTAAGCCCCCTCAACTAATTTAGCCCCGACAGCGTCTCGCCCTCGGCACATAAAACCCTTAAATTACCAGCGGCACAAATTAGCAACACAGCTTTTATATATTTCTCACTTCCTTTTCCTGGCCAGCTTAAGGCGGCCCAACGCGCTACATGGCTACGCTAACAACGGTTCCGATGCAGCCTTACAGTATCGCACCGCACCCTGACGCACTCTACGCAAAGTACATGTATATTTTACCATACACCCTCTCTCTAGTATGCATATATCCAGCACATGTCATATAGTAAGTTCTGCATATCATTACAGCAAAACACACGCTAAAGAAAGGCCATACCCGTCACACTGTACCATAGACACCCTCTCTTGCACCTTAATTAAATACACATACTTTAAACACACCCTGAGGAGAAGCCATATCCATCACATCCTTTCAGACACCATAAATTAAACACACGTACATTAAACACCCTAACGAGGCCACATCCATCGCATCCTATCACACACTCCCTCCATCACATCCTATCACACACATCCTTCTTCACTCACGAATTACACCCATTTATGTGAGGGTGCGTTCAACATATTCTACACAAAACACATTCACCCTACATTCCTGAACCACTTCCACCCATTCACCCTCTCACCCTAGAGAGACATTCACCTGATCGTTAGCAAATGGTCTCACTTGCACACCTTCAGGCATATCAATACCATACCCAACACACACTTACCCTATATACCTTACCCATATCATCCCTTCACCCTCTCACACCTTCAGTCACTTCACTATCGTACCCAACACATGTACAGGCACTCAATCCCCTTATAACCCTAACCCATGTCACCGCTTTATCCCCTGACCCTTTCCCCCAAACAGCTGTGAGGGCGTCGGACGGGCAGGCGGACAACAGGACAGAGGGGACAATTCTCGAGACCTCGCCTTTCCCCTCACAAGCCCAGCAGATGCTCGACATGTCCTACACGCCAGAACCACTCGAGGCCCACAAGGAGTCCTTCCCGGGGCGCGTGTCTGCCACGGACCCCTACATCGACCCTGCCACGGCCACAAAGGTGCGGGCGTACGCTGGCACCACGGCCTTCATCCCCTGCATCGTCAACAACCTCGGACAGCGCTCGGTACGTTCCGTTATTCTTGGTATTCTTGTTCTTTTTCTTCTTGCTTTCCCTCTCCCTCCTTTTTTTTATGGTTCTTCTTCTCCTTCATTTTCTACTTCTTTTTATATTTTTCTTCTGTTTCTTCTTCTCTTCTATTTCTTCTTTTCTTCCTCCTCCTCCTCTTCTACTTTTTCTTTTTCTTTTCTTATTCTTCTTCTTTTTTTCTTCTTCTTCTTCTTTTTCTTTCTTTCTTTTTCCTTTTATTTCTCCTTTTACTTCCTCCTATAATTTTACTCTCCCACTTCTCTTTTAATTACTTCTTGGGTCCATTTCCTTCCTTAAATACCTTCGTTTGTCTTTCTTAATAAGCATAGCTGCTTTCCACATGACGTCTAGCCCCCTCACCCGACCAAACACAGGTCTTCCCGCCCCCTCAGCCGCCCCAACATACGTCTTCCCGCTCCTTCACCCGCATTTACACACGTCTTCCCGCCCACTCAAGAGCCCAAACACACATCCCCCCTTTCACTCCTTGCCCTCCCGCCCAAACACATGTCTTCTCACCCACTAACCCACTCAAACACATACCCTCCTTTTCATTCCCTTGTCGTCCCTCCCAAACACACGTCTTCCCGCCCACTCGACCGCCCAAACACACGTTCCCCCTTTCACTCCCTTGCTCTCCCGCCCAAGCAATAATACTCCCGCCCACTCAGCCACCAGTTACCCAGACACCCGCCCACCCACCCGCCCTCCAGTTAGTTGAAGTAGAGAGAGTTGGGGAGATAAGAAAGGCTTCGAGAGATTAATGGGTCACCATCTCTTTGCTTTCCTTTGTTTTCTCCTCCTCCTCCCGCTCACCTCCCGACGTTTATGCCTTCCTGTCCAAGTTGTTTTTTCTTCTCTTATTCCTTTAAGTCTTCTTTTGGGTTCGTTTTTCTTCATCTCCGTCGTCGGCTTCTGCTTTTTTTTTCTCTTTCTTCAAGTTCTCATTTTCTTCAACTTCTTCGTCGCCTTCTGCTTTTTTTTGGGCTTCCTTCAATTTCTCATTTTTTTCTTCCCTTCTTCTTCCATCTTCAACGGCATCATCATTATCAACATTACCTTTTCCTCGCCTTCGTTCTTCTTGTCTTCTTTATCTTCTTCTCACAAGCTCCTTTCTCAGTTTTCTCCTCCTACTTCATCTCCTTCGCCCCCTCCTTCTCTTTCTTTTCCTCCTCCTCCTCCTCCTCCTTCCAGTTATCTTCTCCCGCTTCTTTTGTGTCTCTCCTCAGGTAACTTTGTCTTATCTGCAGCACCTTAATGACCTCCACTCCAGGCCAAATCTCTCTCTCTCTCTCTCTCTCTCTCTCTCTCTCTCTCTCTCTCTCTCTCTCTCTCTCTCTCAATATGCATAGTTTTCAGGGAAGTATAGTGAACGAAAACGAAACTGGGAGATAACTACGTAGATGTGAATGCAGGCGTAGGAAAACCCGAGACTAAATTCATTGTATTCAGCTTTCCAATGAGTTTCTGGGCGTTTCTGGTTATCTATTAAGTTACCAGAACACGCTCCGCACAGACAGAGCACAGACAACAACAGCAACGCCGCCCCCAGCACATGGTCTATATTTTACCTTCGCTGAACGTCTCCTTCCTTCCTTCCTCTCCTTTGTCAGGCTCCGTCGATACCCGAGACCTTGGCACATATTCATCTTTTTTTTTTTTCAGCGTCCTCTTTCTCATAGCCTCTCGTCATGTAAGGCCTTCAAACATGTTTTATCCCTCTTCATGTCATATTTTCCACAGACTTTAAAAATCTAAGAGCTTGACGCACTCATCTCCTTCAGTGTCCTCTTTTCCATAACCTCTCGTCATGTAAGGCCTTGACACATGTTTTATCCCTCTTCATGTCATATTTTCCACAGACTTTAAAAATCTAAGAGCTTGACGCACTCATCTCCTTCAGCGTCCTATTTCCCATAACCTCAGCATGTAAGGTTTTGACACATTTTGACACATCTTTTCCATAAACTCGCGACATTTAAGTATTTGACACATGTTTTTCCTTTTCCTTCTTAACGCCATCTTTCCCATGAGCTTGCGATATGTATGACCTTTACACATGTTTTTTTTTTCTCTCTTCACGTCATCTCCATAAACTCGCGATATCTAAGTACTTGACATGTTTTTCGTTTTCCCATGAACTTTTGACATGTATAATTTTGACACGTTTTTCATTCTCTTCGTCACCTTTTCCATAAACTTCCGATATCTAAGAGCTTGACACGTGTTCTTTTTTCGCTCTTAACACAGTTTTTCCTATGAACTTTCGACATGTTGGGCCTTGACACATGTTTGCTCATTTAACGTTATTTTTCCATTAACTTTCGACATTTTGAGGCCTTGACGCAGGTTTTTCTCTCTCTTAGCATCGTCTTTTTCATAAACCTTCCGTATCTGAGACCTTGACACAGGTTCATCTCTCTTCACCTGTATTTCCCAACATATTGGTCTATAGCGTATACCCTTAACTTTACCTCTTCCTCTTCCTACTTCCCTCCGTATCGGCGCCAGTTCCTCCTTTGCAATCTTCACACAGCTTCATATATTTCCGTACATAGTGGTGCACAGGGTATGGCCTTAACTTTACCTTCTTCCTCTTCCAGCCTCCCTCCGTATCAGCATCAGATCTCATTTTGCAATCTTCACTCAGTCTCTTTTTTCTCAGCCTGCACTTTCTGGTCACTTAATATAATCACCCCCATGGCAACCACACTTCTCGGTATGCCAGCCCTCCCCTTCCTCACTTCCTCACCCCGTGCTTGCATTACAATATATATTAACGTAATCAGTCGCACACCTAAACATCTCCACACATCTTCGTCATTTCTTCCATTGTAACCTTCACCCCCATGGCTACTATATTTCTCAGCATGTCATCTGTCCCTTTCCTCACCCCACACTTGCATTACAGTACATCTTAATTTAATCAGTCGCACACCTGCACCTCCACACACCTTCGTCACCTCTTCCTTTGTATCCTTCACACGCAATCATTTAACTGTCCCTGCATTTACCAGCGCCTTAATTTGTTCGCCTTTCCTTTGGTCTCACTCCTGGTTACCTGAAGGACACTGGACCCTCGCACTCTTGCAATTATCTACATCTACAATTCTACATCATCGCTACGTTGCATGTTAACTTCTACATCTCCCCTAACATTGCAAGTCCGCGCATCCTCTAACACCTTCATTTCTCCACACCATTTCTGTCACCGTGAACTCTTCCTATCACCTCATACACACCTGCATACTAGGGAACCACTGTACACACTTTCACACTAATACATATTAACGACCTTGAAGAAATCCGACCTTTACATAAGAATACATGAGGGTAAGGAAGGCGTCTCTCTACACACGGCAGCTCCTGTAAATCTAACACGCATACTCTCCCTGAGCGCCCCTTGTGCCTTCTCCTCTGCAGGTGTCATGGGTGCGGCACCACGACATACATGTGCTGACGGTGGGCCGCTTCACCTTCACCAATGACGACAGGTTTGAGGTGCACCACGACGACGGCAGCAACGAGTGGCTACTGCGGCTCAGGTGAGGATACGGGGAGTAGCTGAGGCAATGCGAGAAGGTAGTAATAGGAAAAAGGAGCCGGAAGGAAGTAACATCAAGATAATATGGAAGGGAAGAGAGGGGAATGGAAAGGGCGAAGTGCAGATGTGGGCAGAGGGAAAAAAGACCAGGTAGAAGGTGGTGCAGAGGTGTTAAGAGAGAAATGAAGCTAGGAAAAGTGTACAGGCGAGAGAGGGAAGAGTAAGGCGTGGCACAAAAGGAATGAGAGACAGTGAAGAGGATCAAAGAATAGACACTTTAGAGTACAGGGGAGAGAGTTTGAAGGAGGGTCCGCAGGGAGAATGAAAGGCAAAGTAATACGATCCTGAAGAAAAGAAACAAAAAACAGGTGAAAGTGAGTGTATGAGCAGATAAAGGTGATAAAGACTGAAAAGATGCTGTAGATAAAAAAGGAAGAGTTTGGAGAGGAATTGGAAGAGGAGATTAGAAAGGAGAGAAAGTAATGGTATGGTGGAAAAATAGGAAACAGTGAAATTGGTTGCAAAGTGTAGGGTGGTGATAGGAAGTAGTGACCGGTGATGATGTGATGAAAGAAGGAGGAGACAGGAAGGAAGAAAATGGAAGAAGAGACAAAAGGGAAGTGTGGGAAGAAGGGAAAGACCGGAGGAGAGAAGAATAAGAGGAAACAGAAATTGGGTGACAGAAAGCATTAGTTCAGAGAGGCTCAGAAATGGGACAGAGTGAAGCAAGAATGAGAGAGAGAGAGAGAGAGAGAGAGAGAGAGAGAGAGAGAGAGAGAGAGAGAGAGAGAGAGAGAGAGAGAGAGAGAGAGAGAGAGAGAGAGAGAGTAAAAAGAGGTAGATGAGAAAGGAACAGGAAGAAAGGACATGCAGATTGAGGAAGTCAGAGAACTAAAAAAAAAAATGAAGCAGAAAGAGACGGAAGGCAAAGGAGAAGAGTCATGCATATTAAAGAGAGAAAAAAAAAGGTAGAGAAAATAGGTAGGGAAAAGGTGAACGAACTTAGGACAGGATAAGATGAAAGAAAGAAAGAAATGACTGCTCCGTGTGAGTTAATAAAGTAACCTGGAAAAAGGAAAGAAACAAGAAGAAAACTTACTGAAAAGGGAGGAAGGGAAAGGAGGAGATAGAAGAAGGAAAAAGTGAATGAGAGTCGTGGAAGGTGTGAAGAGAGAGGAAATTGAGATGGAAAAACTGGTGCGAAGTGTGTGTGTGTGTGCGTGTGTGTGTGTGTGAGAGAGAGAGAGAGAGAGAGAGAGAGAGAGAGAGAGAGAGAGAGAGAGAGAGAGAGAGAGAGAGAGAGAGAGAGAGAGAGAGAGAGAGAGAGAGAGAGAGAGAGAGAGAGAGAGAGAGAGAGAGAGAGAGAGAGAGAGAGAGAGAGAGAGAGAGAGAGAGAGAGAGACTAAGTCGTAAGGTTTAGACGAAGGAAAGAGAGGCTTTGAGAGACTATAGGGAAGGGAAGGGCAGGGAAGGGAAGGGACGAGAACGGAGTAAAAGGGAGAAGTTGAGGGAAGGTATGAAAGGAAGGAAAGGAAATGGAAAGGAAGGGAAAGAGAAAGGAAAGAAACGCTGAGCGAGGTCAAGAGAAAAAGAGGAGGTAAGAGGAAGGTAGGAAAGACGAAGAATAGCAAACGAAAGAAAAGAAAGCAGAAGAAAAATCTGAGAGGTAGAGAGGGGAGGAAAGAACGGCAGGAAACTTGAGCCGGGCAGACAGGGGCGGTAAAACACGGAGGGGAGGAGGAGGAAGAGGGAAGAGGGAAGAGAGAAGACAGGAAGCGGAGGCAGGAAGGGGAAATAGAGCTGGCAGGAAGGCGAGGGTAGGCAGGGGTAGAATATAGGGGAGGCAGGCTGAGAGGCAGGCTCCTTGACTCACGCTGAAGGAGGAAGGAATGGAGGGAGAGAAGAGCAGAGAGGTGAGGAGAACTTGAGCGGAGGTAAAATAGCACGGCAGGAGGGGATAAGGCGGAGAAAAAACGGAGAGATAGATACATAGATAGATATATAGATGGAGAGAGAGAGAGAGAGAGAGAGAGAGAGAGAGAGAGAGAGAGAGAGAGAGAGAGAGAGAGAGAGAGAGAGAGAGAGAGAGAGAGAGAGAGAGAGAGAGAGAGAGAGAGAGAGAGAGAGAGAGAGAGAGAGAGAGAGAGAGAGAGAGAGAGAGAGAGAGAGAGAGAGAGAGAGATTGCTTTCGTTCTTTTACTGTTATAGGGAATACAATCATTATCATCTTTACCATTAGCGTATTTCAGTATTATTACCACTTTTATACAACTATTGTTTATACCTTAGAAGAAAAAAAAAACAGTAAAATCCAATAACAGAAAAATCAGGTCAGAAAACGCAACTGCAATCAATCGGAGAGAAAATAGCGAATGGAGGAAGGCAGGAAAGTATAGAGGGAGGGAGGAAAGGAGGTAAGATGGCGAGACAGGTGGAGGAGGCAGGATATAATTGTGCAACTTGGGAGCTCTCCAGCTTCTCTCCTCACCTCCAGGCAGGCCGGCAGGCAGGGAGGGAAGGAGGGAGAGGGAGCGAAAGGGAGGAGGGAAGGAGAGAAAGGACAGACAAGTCAGTCGTTAGAAAAGCAAGTGATGGAGAAGGAGGACGGGGGAGGAAAAAAAATATAGGAGACAAAGGAGGAGCGAAGGGAGGAGGGAGGGGGTTTGGGGGGAGGGGAGAAAAGGAGAGAAGGAGTAAAGGAGCAGGCGAGGGAGACAATAAGGGAGTCAGGGAGAGAAGAAAGAAGACACAGGAAGACAGATCAGAAACACAATTCCCTGAGTTTACTGATTCAGCGAGAGAGAGAGAGAGAGAGAGAGAGAGAGAGAGAGAGAGAGAGAGAGAGAGAGAGAGAGAGAGAGAGAGAGAGAGAGAGAGAGAGAGAGAGAGAGAGAGAGAGAGAGAGAGAGAGAGAGAGAGAGAGAGAAAGGGAAAACCATCTCTCCAACTCTGCTGTGCCTCACCAAGAAGGTTTAAAGCGGCACCAAATACATCAATGAAGGCCAATCACACTGGACGCTGATTGGCTGAGGGGGAAACTGACCCTCCGCGAGACAAGGATAATGATTGGTCACGAGGGAGGCGAGGGGCTGCGGCTGGCCAATAGGAGGGGTGGAAACTAATGACGTCACCTATTTCTGCAGGTCCCCGACTACCAATGATTCGGGGACGTACGAGTGCCAGATCAACACGAAGCCGACCATCACGCAGCTCATCAACCTGGTGGTGCTAGGTGAGTACGGGAAGGGGACGGAAGGGATGTGGGGGATTGACGGAGGGATGTGCTGTTTAAAAAGGTGGAATGGATGAAGAGAAGCCGTGTTATGAGGGAGGGATTATGGGTGTAATACGGAAGAAAAAGGGGATGGTTGGAGATGTGTTGTTCTATATAGGAAGAACTAGAGGAGGTAAAAACAGAGGGAAAGCGAGTGGATTGACGGTAAATGAAAAGAAAAATAGAAACTGGTAGAGGAACTGAGAAAGGGAGAAAAAAGATGGATTGAGAGAGAGAGAGAGAGAGAGAGAGAGAGAGAGAGAGAGAGAGAGAGAGAGAGAGAGAGAGAGAGAGAGAGAGAGAGAGAGAGAGAGAGAGAGAGAGAGAGAGAGAGAGAGAGAGAGTAATAAACAAGGAAAAAGAAAGAGAAAGGAAAAGAAAGAGTCACGTTGAATTGTAGATGGATAAGGGAAGAACTGTGGGAGGAGGAGGAGGAGGAGGAGGAAGAAGAGGCGGAAAAAGTGGGGTCAGGGAAAAAGAGTGACTCAAGGATAAATATGGAGGGAGAGGAATGCATCAAGGAGGAAAATGCTGATAAAAGGACTGGACTTGGGAAAAAAAAAATGACAAAAAGAAAACGGAAAAAAATGGAAGGAGTAAATGAGAGGGGTGGTACGATGAGATGCATTGGGTTATGAAATGCAGAGGGCTATGAAATGATCGAGGATGGGAATGATGAGGATGCATTCGGGAGCTAAGAAAAAAAAATAACATGATAGAAATTGAGGATGAAGAAAGAAAACATGGGTGAAAATAAGGAATGAGAGACGAAATCCGTGAATGTGTCTCTTAAAAATCAATAGTGAAGGATTCTGTCATTTCCTCGCCGTCTTTTCACCGAGGTCGTTCCGTCTTTGTCCCTCATCCCTGGCGTGCACCTCTTCACGCCGCGCTGCTTCAAAAGGTTGCCGTGTGCCGCCCCCCTTCGCCTCCCCAAGTCCTCACCTGCCCGCCCTCCGCTCACGTGCGTCGCTGCGTCTCTTGCTGCCTATCCTGCCGTCTCACGATTTGCAAGAGGCGGCGGGTGGGGGCGGCTGGGGGAATGTCTGTGTAACGTGCGCATGTATTCCAAGTTTTCCTTTACTAAGAGATGTCGGTTTTTATCATCGAAAAAATAACAACGTCGGTTTCTAAGTTGCTTTTCGCCTGTATCAGTTTCACATACTTGTCTTCCAGTTGATTTTTTTAGGCTTTTTGCACCATACTCTTACTATTAGAGAAAGTTGTTATGTTGGAAGTAGCAATTAATCAGTAAAAAGGCCTCAGAGTAATGTCGTAGGGAACAGGACCTGGGATACTGATATTGCTGGAACTGATCTCAAGGGCCCAGGAAGGTAGAACTTATATTATGGGCAGTCCATGCCATAGCTACCAACAGGTCAGCAGTCAGTGTTGCCAACAAGCACCGGACTCTGCTGCTCTTAGTTTGTTGATAGCTTGATCGCGACGGTGTGCTTTGACATGCTGCCATCACATGTTTGACGCCACGTTTGGACGCACCTCAAGTTGGAGTGCCAGGTGACGAGTAGAAGTGAGGGTGACAGGCAGCGAGAACGAATGCAGGAGTGGTGACGGTACTGGAAGTGGGTGCAACGAAAGGTTTATGAATAGTTACATGTGGAAGTGGCAGGGAAAAAAACGATGTGTGATAGATGACGGGTGAAAGTAGTAGGAAAGGTGTGTTAAGGTTGAGAGGTAACGATGGGAACGGTAAGAGATACGGTTGCGTGAAAATGAGGCGTGGAAATGATAACGTATGAAGATGTGTGCATGCATTGAAGCTGAAAGGTGACAGATTAAAGTTTCTATTTTCTGAAAAGATTAAAAGAACTCGCCATGACTTATGTGGAGGAGTGAGGAAAGCTCGGCCGGTTGCAGGGTGACTGGCTAATTGACTGACTTAATTTATGGCAGACTGGTTGACTAATGACTGACTGGACTTACTGACTGGCTGCCTGGCCGTCTGACTGAGTGAATGGGTGGGTGGGAGGTCGACGGTCGCCATGACTTATGTGCTGGTTGCAGGGTGACTGGCTAATTGACTGACTGAATTTACGGCAGACTGGTTGACTACTGACTGACTGACTGACTGGACTTACTGACTAGCTGCGTGACCGTCTGACTAACTGAATGGGTGGCTGGGAGGTCGACGGTCACGTGATAACTACCGAACTTTAGCCATCATTTCCCGGGGAGGAGACACTTGGGCGATCCTTCCCGCGTGGAGGACGTGCTCGAGGCCACGCATCGCTGGGGCGGCTGTCG
Source organism: Eriocheir sinensis (assembly GCF_024679095.1). NCBI lineage: Eukaryota > Metazoa > Arthropoda > Malacostraca > Decapoda > Varunidae > Eriocheir > Eriocheir sinensis. Next base: position 9,106,204 of record NC_066543.1, read on the forward strand.
TCCCTGTCACCCCGTCCTTTGATCCGACTTTCGGCAACCACTCATACGGCTTCGATCACCTACGCTGACTTTTATAAGCGCACTACAGGTTCTATCTACGTACGTGCGGTGAAGCCTGACAAAATATCCACACAAAGGTACACACACACACACACACACACACACACACACACACACACACACACACACTAACCTCCCCTCTCCATCTCCCACCCCCACTCCCACAATAATCCCACCACTCCTCCTCCTCCCCACAAACAGACTGACGTTTATGTATGTATGAGGGTCCAGGCTATTGTAATAATGCCTCATGATTGCTCTCGGCGTCCCATCAATTATAATACGGTCCTATGAGTGGCCTAAGTGGGGGATCTATTGCAATATTACATCTCCGACAGACGCTGAGACCCAGGAAGCCAATCCACGCATAATGAGATCACTGCTGCCTACAAACAACCCACTCCACTACCACTACATTCCGACCCCCTCCATCTGCTATGAACCCACCCCTACCGCTACATTCCGGCTCCCTCACACTATTATTACTCTTATTCTTAACTCCCTCCACCACTACGAGCCCATTCCGGCCCTCTCCCCCTTTTTATTACGCTATTCTTAACCCCCTGCATCACTACCACTAATTCCGACACCCTCCCATTACTATTATTCTGTTCTAAACCCCTTCCACCACGACCACTCCACTCCGGCACCCTTCCACTACTATTAAACTACCACTGCATAATGACAGCCTCTGACGGTAATGGCTCCACTTATAATTCTCTCCATTCTAACTCACTCTGTTCATCTTCACTATATCATCAGTTTCCCTCAGGCGCTACCACTATCTTTCTAAACTGCCTCCACTACGTTAACCATCTCTCCATTTCTACACCCTCTAAATACCACTAAATATCAGAGACATCACTCCTTCACCGTTTCTCAGGTCTATCTCCTTCTGTTCAGCACCATCCCATTCCAGCAGCACCATTCTTCTCATGTCATCACTTCCCTCCTACAAGACCCTATACACAACTTCAACCTTCCTTACCACTACCACCATAATCATACTCCCTTTTAACTTCCTTCACTTCAATCCTCAACAACCCTCCAGCAATCTTCCCTCACCAATATTCTTTAACTATTGCCTTCAACTATCCATTTTCCATTATCTTTCACCCTTCCCTCTTCTTTCAATATCCCCTCCTCTTTCTGGCAGCCTCTCTGCACCGCCTATCGCCCTCCACAGCCACCTCTCTCCCTCCCTCCCTAACATCCCTCCATCCACGACCCTTCTGCATCCCCCAGCACTTGGTTTCCCCCTCCTTTCTCCCCTTAATGCACGCCTCAGAACCCTTTCCCTTCCAATTTCCCTTCTATTCCAGTGAGAATATCTCCTTCCCCTTAAACCCTTACCCCCCCCCCCCCTCTCTCTCTCTCTCTCTCTCTCTCTCTCTCTCTCTCTCTCTCTCTCTGCGCCCCAGCAACCCAGTGAGAGGTAAATATATAAAAGGGAAACAAAGCCAGTCCTCCGCCTCTCCCTCCTTAAAAAAGAAAAAAAAAAAAAAGCATAAACGGCGAAATTATCTTATGCAAATGGCCACTGGGAAGCCGCCCTCGCAATGGGAGTCTTTTGTAGCGGCTCAGCAAGGAGGCGAGGCAGGAAGCGCGTCTGCGTTTATGGGATGAAAGAGAAATTAAGCGGAGGTCGAATAAGAGGAGCAAGAGGAAGAGCACTAGAGAACTACAGTAGCTAAGTGGAGAACAAGGGGGTAGAAGAGGAAGAGGAGGAGGAAGAGGAGAACGACAACGACAAGGACGAAAAGGAGGAGGAACGGAGTGAGAGCGTAAGGGAGGATAAGGATGAGGGTGAGGATAACGAGGGGAAGGTGGACGGAGGAAGAGAAGGAAAAGGAGAAAAGGGTGGAAGAGGAGAAAATTGCGAGAGGGTTTTGGAAGGATCGAAGGAGATACTGAATGGTTTAGAAATGCACAAGCCCACACACACACACACACACATTCCAGGAAGTAAACTCCGATGAGGTTTCACTATTGTAACTGAAATAGGGTGTTCATGGTGTGTGTGTGTGTGTGTGTGTGTGTAAGAGAGAGAGAGAGAGAGAGAGAGAGAGAGAGAGAGAGAGAGAGAGAGAGAGAGAGAGAGAGAGAGAGAGAGAGAGAGAAAAAGGAATATGATGCGAGGGAATATTCATGGGACAAGGAAGGGTTGGCATTAGTAATGAAAGGTGTGTGTTTGTGTGTGTGTGTGTGTGTGTGTGTGTGTGTGTGTGTGTGTGTGTGTGTGTGTGTGTGTGTGTGTGTGTGTGTGTTTGTATTTTATTTAGTAATGAAAGGTGTGTGCAATTTGGTGCGTGTGTGTATGTGTGTGTGTGTGTGTGTTGGGGGGGGGGGAGTTGTTTGTATATGAGAGAGAGAGAGAGAGAGAGAGAGAGAGAGAGAGAGAGAGAGAGAGAGAGAGAGAGAGAGAGAGAGAGAGAGAGAGAGAGAGAGAGAGAGAGAGAGAGAGAGAGAGAGAGAGAGCAGGCAAACACTTCAGGCAGGTGTTTTTGTCATACATTTCCTTCCATGGCCATATAAGACTTCCACACCAACAAGCAAACACACACACACACAAACAAACAAATAACAAAGAACCAAATGAGCAAAAAAATATTTACCCACGTCCTATAACTTGTCATCAGATCGCGCAAACTTAAAATCGGACAAAGGAAAGAAAAGACAAAATTAATAATGGTAATAATTTAAAAGGCGGAAGATCAAAGGAAGATATACAACTTGACCCGTTTTTCTGTCCCGCGCCGAAGAATAATAACTCGGTAGAAAAGATGTCTCACTACTTGTAAAGTCAACATAAAAATTATAAATCTAAGTTCCGATTGGCAACGAAGAAAATACAGAACGAAATGCAACGCAGAGAAACGTACTAAGTTAGCACATGGTGGATGGGAAGCACTTTAAAGCATTACTTAATATAAATAGAAACTTAAATTGTGATTCGTAGTGTTGAAAATAAAACAAGATACAACACAAAGAAACATAAACAGCATTAACGGGATGATGTTTCTTGTATTCATCCACCCTTGAGGTATGAGTCAGAGCGGGGGAGAGGGGGGAGCATGACGTTGGAACACCCTTAACAACTTATGCTTTTCATCTTCAGACCTGCGTGGTTTCGAAACTCCTTTAAGATTATTCGCCTGGAGCCTTTTCCCCTAAGTATTCCATGCCCTTTGTTTTGTTTTCTTATTGAGTCAATGTTCGTTTTCAAGTAAGAATGTTTTCGTGTGACTATACATTTCACTACTCTCTGGGTCGCCGTTTGTTTACAAATAAGTAACTAAATATCAGACGCTGGAAGGCACACAGCTCTAAGGACTGTCTAGAGGTCAGCAAAGTGGTCGTAAGAGTAGTGATTAAAGTTCAACTAGGTAACCGGAAGAAAACCTTGAGAGACACTTGAATAGCGAAATGGCGTCATGCAGTCCCTTTTGCACCGCCACGAGCACTCCGCCGCTTAGCACGTCAGGCGCCGTCCCTGTACACGAGGAGGCCACGACCGCATTGTCTTCTAGTAATGTTTGTTTCATTTGATAGTAATTCATATTTAATTTCCTTAAACCTCTCGCTTTCCCCTCATTCGTCCCATTACATAACTCCTCTACCTTATCTCCCTTCCACACTGCACCTACACACTCTCATCGCAATGGCTCGCACCAGCAGGGGTGCCGAGGATGTGACTTTACCGCCAAATTCATCTATATATGATGAGGCTTCGAGGAAAATGTTTGGAAGTCGAGGGTTGCGAGCTTTGCTGGATATTTTATCTGTCAATGGCTAGTACAAAAAAAATATCGGTTTATGATATGGTAATTGCACATTTCTCTGGCTGCAGCATCGCAATGTTAGTTCATGTTTTTATTTTTCAACAGGACAAGAATTATATATATTTTTTTGACAAAGCAGGCAGGCAATGGAAAAGAAACGCAACAGCACGCTGTTTCCGCAAAAAAAAAGAAAAAAAAAAAAGATAGTACAAAGAGGGATCACCCCTGGTTTGGGAGCTGTATTTACTCTGCCCTCTTAAAGTTGTCTTCACGTTGGGCTGTTTCAGGGCTATTTTCGGCTGGGCAGTCCGTGGTTAACTTCAGCAATGGCTCGGCAGTCCTGCTCGACACCACCCATCTCGTCCGCCTCATCGCCTTCTCTTTTTTCTCTTTCCAGAGCCGCGCGCAGTGATCACGGCGGGTAGCGAGCTGTACCTGGACAGAGGGTCGACACTCCGCCTCACCTGCCAGGTGCGCGACGCCCCGAGCCCCTCAGAGTTCCTCCTCTGGTATCACGAACAGAAGGTAAGGATTGGGAGGCGGCAGAAGGCATATGATACGATGTTTTTTGAGGGGAGAGAACATTAAAATGATTTTTCCTAAGGTTCGTTAGACATACCAGGAGCGAAACAAGCGATACAAAAAAAATACACACAAAACGATGTTCCCATAAATTAAGAAAGGAAAGTTGTCAAATAGAATCATCTACTTTAGTTCTAAATGTGTCTTGGTACTCCCTTCATGAGAGTTTAATTTGTACGGAAGTATAAATGCAGTTGTAGTGAGGCTGTTCTAGAATTTCCCGGTGAAAGGGAAATTATTTTATATTTATATTACACATCAATATATCACGTCAGAGTGCTACATTTCTTTTTCTTCCCTCCACCTTTCACCCTCCTGACACGAATGCCCCCTCCCTCCCCTTCCCTCCCTCCCTCATCTCCTCTGCATCCCTCCATTCCACACCCGTCCAGCAGGTAGCCAACTACGAGGTGGAGAAGGTGGAGGTGAGCGTCGGGGCGGACGACAACGGCACCACCGTCAGCACCCTCACGCTAGAGGACGCACAGGTGCACAACTCTGGCCTGTACACCTGCAGCCCCTCCAACGCCAAGCCCTCCTCCATCAGGGTCCACGTACTGAGCGGTAAGTTAAGGAAAGGGTAAAGTTGGGGGCACACGCTCAGCTGCGCGTGGCCTTGGTGCTCATGTCCGTCACACTGGCTCTTAAGCTTGTGGCGTGAGATTACACGTTACCCCGGGACATCAGGCGGGTGTGACACAAGGGTTACTACCATTTATCTTTCTCAGGTTTCCCCAGGTAGCCAATTAACGACCAGCTCGTAAGAGAAGATGAACAGCTAGGTGAACTGTGCGCCATGAACTCGGACCCGGATTCGATCTCGGGCTCACGAGTTTGTAACCAAGCGTGCTAAACACTGCATCACGGAGCAGAACATGTATAAGAGCACCCGCCTCTTGTGTCTGCGTCCCGTGTGTGAAAGTGCATGGACGAGTGTATAGATGAGTGTTTGCATGACAGTATGAATGAGTGAATGACGATGACTATGAACGAGTGTATGAAAATGTGTAAAAATGAGTGTATCGGTGACTATGAACAGTGGAAGGGTGATAGAATGGATGGCTGTATGGATGAGTGTACTGGTGCATGAGTGGAAATGTGTTTGTTTAGGTGGATAATTGTTTGTGTTTGAAAGAGAGAGAGAGAGAGAGAGAGAGAGAGAGAGAGAGAGAGAGAGAGAGAGAGAGAGAGAGAGAGAGAGAGAGAGATTAAATAAGACAAATGGAAATGAAACGAAGTCTAGAATGCAGAACGCGAATACACACGAAATACGCAGAAATCGTGAATTTATATATAAGAGATAAAATAAAAGAAAAGAAAAAGGTTCGAGCTTGATGGATCGACGGGAGAAAGAATGCAGGAAGAAAATAAAACCGCTGAAAATTACGAGCAAACTTTCGATTTCTTAAGGTTATGAGAAAACATTCCGGCATGCACGAAAACTCTCTCTCTCTCTCTCTCTCTCTCTCTCAGGCCCACTCACCGAGCCTTCATTAACGTGCCAAGTCAAGTCGAGTCGTCCTCCATCTTCGTATCTGTCCGTCTGTCTGTCTGTTCGCTACTCCTCGCTGTCTCATTATGTTCGCGAGCCTCCCCTCTCCCGTTTCTTTCTGTTTGTCTATCTGTCCGTCGGGTTACTAATTATTTGTCCTAAAACTTTCCTTTCCGAGCCCCAAGATGGATTCGAGTTGGCCGGCTGACTGCTCCCCGACCCGTGTGTGTGTGTGTGTGTGTGTGTGTGTGTGTGTGTGTGTGTGGACAAGCACCACCCTAACCTCACCATGCGGTTGTCTGCTCTGCCAATCGTTCCTGACTCCTGTTACCGAGGCCGCGAGACAATCATTGGGGGAACTCACGAAGGAACAAACAGAGAGAAGAAAAAGTGTCGAAAGTTGCCGTGAAAAGAGGGGTTTGCGCCGCGGTGCTCCATCACTGCCTGTTCGTTGCCGCTGTAAAGTGGCAGCGAGCCGCGCCGGGACGCCTCGTGCCCCAGTGACGGCGGCACAATGGTGACACACGGCCCCGCCAGGTCGTTGCCCCGCGATACACGATGGCCGAACAAAAATCTGAAGCAAGAAATCACCCCTTCGATCAGGCCATTGTCTGCAGTGGGCGGCTGGACTCTCCATCAGGCCGACACGTCCAGCCATGACTCACGGCGTGGTTCGCGGGGGCACAGGGACGTTCTCTGCCCGCCTCCCAACCGCTCCATTGTTACTCCATCACGGCTTGAGTCGGTGATTTTACACCACACAGATAACACCCATATACTTATACTTTATTTAAACAATTGTATTTTTTGTATTTAAAATCTTTTTTCACTTTTCAGAAATTCATAGAAACTTCTTTCCGAAAAACATTCACAGATTTTTGCTGGCGTGTGCTGCAGCTCATAATCCCCACGTGCCTGACCCCACCGTCTCGTTGCAGGCGAGCACCCCGCGGCCATGCAGACCAACTCCTCGCCGTGCCTGATGTGTCCGAGGAGCTCCTCCTCCTCTTCCTCCTTCCTCTACTGGCGGGGGAACTTGTCTTCATCCCTTCTCCCTTTCTTCATGCTGCTCTTGGCCCTCCTGGCTTCCCCCTTCAGGCCCCTTCAGCAGGCACTCCTCCTGGCACTGCTGGTCTCAAGTGCCGCGCTGCAGCAGGCGTCTTGATGAGGCGGAGGAGGTGAGGGGAGGTGAGGGGGGGAGTGAAACAACTCCTCTTACAACCGAGTGCATCACGCACAGTCTTGCAGAAACCTTCCCCCGAGAAGCACCAGTTGACACCCTGATACACCTCTGTACACTCCTACCACCCGTCTCATTACACTCCACGGCACACCCAGCCTCGGGGTACACACGTGCGTGGCATCAGATCACGTATATGGTGCCTCAGGTGCACCGACCTGTGCACCCACGAGCTCGGGTGTTGGCTCAAGACTGTCACGTCTCCAGGGGTCGTTCTTTCCCCCACTTCTGTCCCTGTCACTCGTCTTCAACTCAGCAAGTCTTTCTGGTTTCTTTATTTCATCTTGCCATCGTTGTTCTATACTTAGAACTTGTTCAATCTGTAGTAAACACGAGACAGCCAGCAAAATCCTGCACCGATACGTGTTTGCTTGTGGAGGCAAACACAGGAAATAGATTTCTGAGGCGAAATGAAAATGTTTTTTAGGTCACGAAGTGTTAATAGTTTTTCAAGAAAAAGTTTTTTCATACTGATATTGTAAATGTTTTTTTTATTTTCTTAGAAAAAGAAAAAAAAATCACCTTTATACAAAAAAAAAATACTCGAAGATAAAAGATAAAGAAAAAAATGGATGCACCGGATGAAGCATCTTTCCTGGGAGTCCCAAACCCACTTACCGGACTCCGCGGCGTGCCCGGCGTGTGGAAGGGACCGCCGCTCGAGGGGCTGCCCGGCGCGGAGGTCATGGCGTCGATAGCCCACCGACTCGCACACCCACGCACACACAAAACTTTTTTACAGATTGTCAGCCCTGCCCTGCCACCATCTTGCTCAGTGTGTGTGTGTGTGTGTGTGTGTGTGTGTGTGTGTGCATGCTCGCGTGCAGTGGTGTGAAGACTGGTGCTGGGTGGCGGGTGCTGTATCAGTGTCAGGGTGTCGTCCGAGGCGTCCCTTAATGACCCTTCACACACAGCAGACGCACTTTTGTCCTCCATACAAGTTCGTTAAGGACAAGGCTTACTTTTTGGCTTCGAGCAGATTTTATTTAGTTTCATTTTTCATGTTAATGGAGACAGGCCAAGCGAAAATTAAAACGTTACGAAAAACTGCCCACAAATGAGTGTCAAATTGCAGGACATGGAGAGCCAGCTGGATGTGGAAGGACGAAATTGAACAGCCAAACTGGTAAAGGTAATGTTGAAGGCATACAGAACCCATTAACCTTCGATACAGGGCAAGTGTGACATCCAGGATAAAACTATTCATCTTCCCAAGGTTTCCCAAGATCAGGGGTTTTAAACCTGGGGCAAATTACCCCAAGTGGGGTAATTTGGTCTTTTTTTGTGGGAAGTGGAGGAGACAGAGGGCAATCAAGAAAAAAATAAGCAAAACCATACCCATTGTGTTAGGCTTCAAATTTGGACAGGCTGAATATGTCCTTTTCTCTCCTATTTTTATCCAGCTATTTAGCTCTGCCTAATATACCACATACAAATTTATTAATAAGTTTTCAAAATATGGGTGCTAAAATGTAATTGTGGAAGAAACATGAGCAATGAAGGGTAACGAGTGACGGGAGATGTGGAAAATGGGGTAACGATTAAGTAATGGTTGGAAACCCCTGCCCTGGATTATCGGTCAACTGGAATGGGAAGATAAACAACTGGGTCGGCTGCACACCGACTGTCCAGGCCGGGATCGAACTCCAGCACACGCATTCGTGGCTAATTGTGCAAACCAGTGTACCAGTGAGGGGCTACATAGGGAAGGGTGAAATAAAACGTACGCACTTTCTTCCAAAGTTTCCGACTGAAATGAAAAAAAAAAACCTCCCTTCAGTGAAAGTTACCTGCCGAGTGGCTCCTGGGAATGGAAACTGCCTAGCGACGGTCAATACACGGTTCGATGCGCCAAAAAATTAACTGTTTAATTGCAAATGATCAAATTTCTCTCGTTGGGTACCGATAAATAAAGCCGAGAATGAAAATCTTTGAGGTTAAAAATGTAAGGTTTTAAGCGTCAAAATAAAATAAAAAACACTCGATTGGAAACGCGTTCACTAATTGGAAAAAAGAGCACCTGAGGACAGGCTTCCTAGGATGAAATTGAAGCCTTGTATTTTTCTGTCTCTCTTTGTCATCACTCTCAACCTTCTGTTCTCTCCTTAAATACTTCCTTCCTCCTGAGTTCTCTGCTTGTAATGAGAAACGACGCATATAACTTTACATTGACTTTTGTGTTCGTATTTTTCTTTCTCTTTTATATTTATTTTGCGTTTCCTTGTCATTAACCTTCAGCAATCCAACAACCTGTCCCTCCTTCTATCCTGTGTCTGTCTTTCCTGTTGTAAATAGGAAAACGGTTGGAGGTCACAAAAATAGTTTTAATATTCCAATTATCTAGACTTTCTGTCCTCACGTTTATCTTCCTTTTACTTCCCTCCTGTTTCTCATTCTCATTATTCCTTACCATCCTTCACACATAGATCGTTACTTCTTTCCCTCTGTGCTCACTTGCTGGTAAGGAGAAGCCGGTGGGAAGTCACGTAAATGCCTCATCGACTTTCTTAACTTCACTCACTCTTCTCTCGTTCCTCTTCACCACCCCGGCCCCGACACACTCAAGCCGTGGAGACCTTCGTGTGAGCCCTGAGCCACCCCCTCCCTCCCCTGGCGCCCCTGTACATACATTCCTACCATTCAACGCGTCACGCTGTACACAACGCAGCCCATGTGTGTCTCTTACTCTCGCTTCTTGCCTGGATTATACTTTGAATGTTTCACTAATAAAAACACCATAACCCAAGATGCGTTTGATTTATACTTTTTTTTTAACGGAAGGATTGATGGTGATAATGGTCTGGCAGTGAAATATTGATGGGAGCGTCAGGTAGTCACGTTCAAAGAAAGGTGTTAATGCTGAGAGCTACAGAAATGTTAGTGTAGTTACAGTGAAAACTCAGCACTTTACAGGCAAAGGAAAATAGCAACAAATTTGGGTAAAATTAACAGGTAAGTCACTGAAAACAATCCTATTATACACACAAGCAGAAAATAAGTAAACAGATACACATTTCATCTATCCAGGTAAATCGTACCTGTATTATTATACGAACAAACAAAATGATCTGATAAGCCCAACGAAGCCCTTCCAGCATCTTTTCCTCTATAAGGTTGTTATTTATTCAGATCATAACAGGAAATCTCAGTCCAATATTTGCCCTACGGCTTCTTAAACAGCCCTCCCTGAAGACAAGAATGGGGAAAAAGAATAAAAAAAAAGAGGTACTCGTAGAAAGGTTGAAATAATTTTCCTTCTCTGTATTTGTTGTTTTTACCCCCTCCCCCTACCTCCCTCCGCTGAAGGTAAGCCTCGAGGAAGTAGGAAGAGCAGCTGAGGTGAGTATATAAAGAAAATGATAACAGAAAAAAAGGAAAGACTGGCAGTAGGTAGCTCGTCTTCCCGTTCTCTTCATTATTGAACAAAGAAAAAAAAGAGTCGATATTTTCCTTGAAGAAAGTGGAGTTGAGGCGAGTACAAAGAAAAAGGTAAAAGAAAACGGAGAGCGTTTGGAAAAGGGTAACTTGTCTTCCCGTTCTCTTTAATATTGAACGAAGATTTGTTCGTTGAAAAAAAAAAAAAACTTTTCTGTCTTTCTCCTCCAATACTTTCTTCCTCCACGTTGTGTACATTCACCGGCTGTCTCCTTCTTCCTCCCCTCCTTTCACTTCCCTCCCTTTCCCTTTCCATTTCTTTCTTCTGGTTGTCTCTTCCTCTTCATCCTCCTTTTTCTTCTCTGAACTCGTTCCTCTATAACTCTCTTCCGCTTCCTTGTTTCCTTTTCTCTTTTTACATTCCAACGCGAAAGAGAATACCCGATAGCCTTAGCAACTTGCGGAGGGGGAGCAAAAAGAAATGGATGAGGAAGAAAAAAATAAGGATGGAAGGAACTCAATATATATATATATATATATATATATATATATATATAGATATATATATATATAGAGAGAGAGAGATAGAGAGAGAGAGAGAGAGAGAGAGAGAGAGAGAGAGAGAGAGAGAGAGAGAGAGAGAGAGAGAGAGAGAGAGAGAGAGAGAGAGAGAGAGAGAGAGAGAGAGAGAGAGAAAATTAAATACAATAAAACCTCATTGCCAACCAATTGCCCCTTACACACACACACACACACACACACACACACACACACACACACACACACACACACATCCCCCTTCCCCCCTTCAACACACACCTCATTAAGGGACTAATTTGGTCGCCGTTGATTCCTTATTGACAAGTGATTATATGCAAACTTGTGACCTCCAACAAAAATGGCTCGCGTAATTGGGCCGGATGGAGCCATTCACCTCGCGCCTCATTCAGCGGCTCCTAAAAAGAATTTACCTTCAGCAGACGCTTTACGGCCGCTGTTGACACATACGTAATCAATTAAAACCAATTTCTTTTACTCTCCGGCTAATGAAAGCTACTCTGTGTTTATTTACCTTGCCCGTCTGGCTGCTGTCTGTCTGTCTGTATGTCTCTCGGTTTGTCTTTCGTTATATTTTTTATCTGTCTGTCTGTCTGGTTTGCTGGCTGGCTATTGTTTTGGCTTTCTTTATCTCTGTCTTCGTTTGTTTATTTATCTGCCTGTCTGTCTTTTGCCTGTCTGTTTGTCTGGTTTGCTTTCTGGCTGTTGGTCTGTCTTTCTCTATCTTTGTCCATATTTTTCGTATCCCTCGTTGTGTATATCTGTGTGTTTGTCTGTCAATGTCTGTTCTGGCTGTCGGGATGCCGGTTCGTCTTTATAACTCTCTCTCTCTCTCTCTCTCTCTCTCTCTCTCTCTCTCTCTCTCTCTCTCCTCCCGGCATTACGTTTAACTATGAAACCAACAGTAATTAAGAGGCAATTTCAACTAAATTGTACAGTAGCGAAGTCAAGTCATTTAGATTAAGAGTTAATATGTGCTTCTTGTACTGGTCTCCACTCTCTACCTTTTCAGCGGCGTCCCGTTTAACGATAGATACGAGTAATTACCAGAAGTAGGACATCAGTGAGTCTAGGGCATCCCATTTCCTCTGTACAGCTTCCATAGCCCTAGTTTTGATGCCATTTTCTCTCTCTCTCTCTCTCTCTCTCTCTCTCTCTCTCTCTCTCTCTCTCTAAGGCACTCAAATTAAGTACAGCTATAAAATTATTGAACAAAGTGTGTGTGTGTGTGTGTGAGAGAGAGAGAGAGAGAGAGAGAGAGAGAGAGAGAGAGAGAGAGAGAGAGAGAGAGAGAGAGAGAGAGAGAGAGAGAGAGAGAGAGAGAGAAAGGAATAATATGATACAAAGAAAGAGAGGAAAAGTACGATATACAAAAAAAAACAAAGAAAGGAGGAAAGAAAGGATTGGAAGTGAAATGAAAGCGAAAAAGCAGAAAAAGACCTAAGAAAAGACAAAAGAAAGAAAAATTCGAGAAAAATGTAATGTAGAAATGTAGTAATGAAGAAAACCGAAACGAATGAATGAATTAGTTAAATAAAATGAATGAATGAAAGGATAAAGAGGACAAAAAGATAACGAGAAATGAAAACCAACCAACTAACCAAAGGGGAGATTACTGAGAAGGGCTGACATTATGCACTTGGACATTCACTCGTCTGTCTCATGTTTGTCTGTCTTCCAAGGAGGAGATTACAGAGAAGTGCCAAAATTATCCACATGACATTAACCTCCGTCTGTTTGCGTCTGTCTGTCTTCCAAGGAGGAGATTACAGAGAAGTGCCAAAATTATCCACATGACATTAACCTCCGTCCGTCTGCGTCTGTCTGCCTGCACGTATTCCAAAGAGATGGTCCCAGAGAGCTGCTAAAATTATCCTCAGAGCCTTCCCCCGCCTGAATCAAGTCTGTCTGTGTGTCTGTCTGTCCCCCTTCACGTGCTCACACACATGCATCTTGTCCGTTTCTTCCGGCGCGACGAGGTTAGAAACATTCCAATCAGGCCGCTAAGAACCTTCCTTCCCGCGGCTTATTTTCCGAGCATTGCCTCCAGACGCCGCGGGGGGAATAGTTGGGTCCCAGATAGCGTAATGCAGATCCTTCCAATCACACGGCCATTGAGGAAGGTACATTATTCAGGTGTGTGTGTGTGTGGGGGGGGAGGGGGGGAGAGAGGGAGGGAAGGGAGAGGAGGGAGCGGAGAGACGACGAAGAGGATGAAAAGGAAGGTAGATTTCAGGTAAAGGTGTTTGGTTACGAGAGGAGGAGGAGGAGGAGATAGGTGGTTATGCAAGTTAGTTATTATATGGGATGTGAATGGAGGAGATGGTCAGTAATGATGATGGTGATGAGGATGATGATGATGATAAGGAGGAGGAGGAGGAGATGGAAAGGAAAGGTACTTGTTTGTAAGGACTACAAGTTAGTTATTTTTAAGGTGTGTTTGGAGGAGGAGGAGATGGTCAACACTGATGATGGTGAAGAGGATGATGATGATAATGAGGAGGAGGAGGAGGAGATGGAAGGTACTAGTTTGTAAGGACTGCAAGTTAGTTATTTTTAAGGGGTGTGGATGGAGAAGGAGGAGACGGTGAGTGATGATGATAGTGATGATGAAAATGATGATGATGAGGAGGAGGAGGGTAATTTGTAAGGGCTGCAAGTGTGGGAAGGAAGGAGTGTGGGGATAAATGGATGATGGGGATGGATGGCGTTGACGTAGCTAGATGTTGTGTGGGTAAGGAGTGAGAGAGGGCTGTGGAGTGCGCGGGATGGTTGATGTTTGTGTGAAGAGAAGTGGTTGAAAGGGGGAGGGGGAGGACGTAAACTTGATAGAAGGGACAAACAGGAAGCTGCCTCCCCCTTTCTTCATCATACCCTAACCTTATTAAATACCTAAGCCCAGATGAGCCTCGACCCCTTATCATATGTGGCACTCAATCCTCTCCCTGCCTCCAAACCGTCTTTCTCCTCCTAACTCCTTATTCTGCTTGTTATTCTCTTCCTCAACCTTCACATTCATCCCGTCTCGCCCTCGTTCTTGTACTCATTCTTGGTTTTCCCCTTCTACTTCATTCTCTTCCTCTTCCTCCATTTCTTTCACATCCTTTTCCTTCTCCTTGTTCTCATTCCCGCTCATATGATTATCGTCCTCCTCCTCTTCGTTTTCTACCACCACCACCACCTCCTTCTCCTCCTCCTCCTCCTCCTCCTCCTCCTTGCTCTCGTCCTTGTACTTGTCCTCTTTCATCTAGTCCTTTATCTCATCCTCCTTCTCCTCCCCTGCTCCTACTTTTCCTCCTCGGCTGTGTACTCGAGTTAAGGGGCGCGAAATGCAAATTTTTCAGATTAAAAATGTGCCAGGAAGGAAGGAGGGAGCGAAGACAAGGGGAAAAGGGCAAGGACGGCGGAAAGTAAGGCAGTAGTCGTACCTTGAATGTCAGAAATACGTTTGCTAATACTCACTGAAGTCCTGTCCTGATAGTGGCGATAATGTGGCGTCCGGTTCTGTCTGCGCTCGACGCCACACTCTCCCACGCTCTCTCTCTCTCTCTCCCTCTCACCTGCCTGAAATGGGAGCGAACATAATCACAGCCCCGATTTAGGATGTGACAACTCTAATACGAGACAAATATCCGTTAATTGAGACAAGTATATTCAAACTTCAAGAGACATATAATTTAATGGGGCTTTCCCTTTTATCCACCCTTCCAAACCTCTCTCCCCTCACTCCCATCCCGCCCCCTCCCTCCCCCGCCTTGTCCTCTCCTTCCCCGCTCTCCACTGTACACGTGATATTACCCTCACACATTTAAAGCGTTCCTCACTCACTGACATTAATGATATTTGATATGATAAAAGTAAAAAGCAATTATACTTGTCTGCGTACTCTCCTTGTCTCTGTCGCGTGTGTGTGAGTGAGTGTGTGTGTGTGTGTGTGTGTGTGTGTGTGTGTGTGTGTGTGTGTGTGTGTGTGTGTGTGTGTGTGTGTGTGTGAAGGTGTAGGTGTGTGCGTAGGTGAATGTGTGCTACAAGCAGACTAAAACTTTCTCATCTATATAAAAAAAAAACATATACCGAAAAAATATAATCAAACATATAAGCGTACTTCATCTGGTGAGTGCTCAAACTCGTTACTTGGGGATGATGACGCTGGATATGAATACGTAGGAAGAAGGCAAGGTGGGAGATGGATTATGAAAGATTGTCGTTGTCTGGTTGAGAGGTGAGAGATGAATGATAAGTGTATGTGTGGGTGAGATGAATGGGAGGGAGTAATAGGGAGTGTGGGGGTGGGGATGGTTTAACGGGAAGTGTGGGGGAGTGGATAATGGGAAATGTAGGGGAATGGGTAATGGGGAGTGTGTGTGGGGGAATGGAAAGGAAGAAAACTAAGAGAAGGTTAGGGATGGTAAAACACACACACACACACACACACACACACACACACACACACACACACACACACACAGACAGACGGAAGCACGCGTTAATAGAGTCATAATTTTCCTTCACTGTTTAATAAGAAGCAAACAACGCATCTGCTATACTGAACCCGCGCGTGGACTGCTTACGAAGCGCCAGACTAACAAAGTGTGGGGCGGGACGCGGGATGCTAAGTAGGACCTTGTTTAGCGGTAGCAGTAGCAGTAGTAGTAGTAGTAGTAGTAGTAGTAGTAGTAGCAAGTCTTCGTACTCCGGCCCTTTGCAGAGTCTAAGTAGAGTAGAAAGGGAGCCAGGAAGCACCACTAGGACTATTCCATCAGCGCGGAGAGTACACTGGAGAGGAGGAATAGGTTAGGAGGAGGAGGAGGAGGAGGCGAGGCACGCGTTGGGTTCCTGCTGGTAAGTGGCGCGGCATAGCTGAAGAAGGCAGGGTGGGGGGAGGGGTAGGGATGAAGTTAAGGATGGCTGGTGAGGGCTGTCAGGTATATGGAGGAGGGAGGTGAGGCAGTACGAGTTGGGTTCATGTTTGCGAGCGGCGTGCGAGGGACGGGATAGGTAATGGGATGGTAGGGATGGGCAATGAGGGTCGCCGGATGAATAGGGAACTAAGGAGGGGTAGGGATAGGAACAGGGATGAGAGGGAGGGTTGGAACGGTATATGGAGTTTAGTGAGGCTGTGGGTTGTGGGGTGGTATGGATAGGGTAGGAATGTGTAATGAGGGTAGTCGGGTGCGTAGATTAAGAAGGGGTAGTGTAATCCGGGTAGTAGGGTGCGTAGATTAAGAAGGGGTAGTGTAATGAGGGTAGTCGGGTGCGTAGATTTTGAAGGGGTAGGGCTAGGGAAAGAGAAAAAGGGGTAGGGTAGGGAGCATGGAGGTGGTAGGGACAGCATTGAAAGTCTTGTGAGGGAGGGAGGGGTAAGGATAGGGACAAGGATAAAGGGTTAGGGTAGGGACGGTGTTTGGTGTTTAGTGAGGGATAGGGATGGGAACAGGGATAAGAGGAAGGGTAGGAACAGTATTGAAAGTCTAGTGAGGGAGGTAGGGGTAGGAATAGGGACAAGGATAAAAGGGGAGGGTAGGGACGGTGTTTGGGGTTTAGTGAGGGAGTGAGGGATAGGAATGGGAACAGGGATAAGGGGAAGGGTAGAGACAGTATTGGGGGTAAAGTGAGGAGGGGTTATCGAGTGTATGGAGGGCGGAGGCGAGCTTGGTGGCGGGTTCCGTACTGGGGGCGAGGGACGGTTCTCTTTCCCTTTGGAGATTTTCCCCCTCAGGGCATATTCCCTCCTGGACACATTCCCCTTTCAACAACATCCCGTGAAAACGTTTTCCCTTCTATATATAACGGGCAGCACTGTTTTAGAATGACGAAATAATGGATGAAATAGGGAACACTGTTATGGTGATGATACGCTGATGCCTAATTTGGTGGGGACAATGTAAACTCTAGTGACGTTAGTTTTATCCTTCTGGTTTGGTTTAGGTTACGTTACTTGCTCGAGGTTGGTCAGTTCTATGTTCTAAAATCGATGCTGAATAAAGTACTGAGGGAGAGGTGTCTGGAGGGAAAAATGACATAATTCAGGAGGGACATGTTGTGTGTGTGGGGGGGTTGGTCCAAGGAGTGGGGATGGTCCAGGAAAAAAAAAGGGGGGGGGGCAAGAGGGCCATGATTGATAAAGCTTAAGTGAAAAAAAGGAACAGGAGAGAAAAAGTCACGGAGGAAAAAAGTTCAGGAAGGAAACAGTTCAGGGGGAAAAGCCCACAGGGTAAAAACGGTCCATAGAGGGAAAGCCCATGGGGGTATATCTCCTACACACATGTGGACTTGGGAGTGGGTGGGTGAGGGGACTGGACTAACTGGCTGACTGGCTGGCTGGGTGCGGCACGGGAGGGTGGTTGCCTGGTAAACCTCCCAACCCAGCCTCGTCCCAAATGGCGATGCATTACCGAACTCAGCATTTCATTACCATTTTTGTTCAGAATATTGACATCGTAATGAACACGCACGGGAAAACTCTGCCCCACTTTGTCCAAGCGTCATCAAATAATGTAGAGGGTTTATTATGAGTGCAGGGAAATTAGATTGGTATATGGAAATGCAGAGAAAAGTGGCAGACTAACTATGTGGAAATCACTAAACAGATAGATAGATAGATAGATAGATAGATACATGGGCATACCGATAGACGTAAGCAGACGAAATAGGTAGATGGATAGACTGACAGATGGACAAGTTTAAAGTTATCGTTACAGAGACTGAGAGATATAAATACAAATAAATATATTGGAAGACAGACGTATAGATGCTCTGAGAGGAAATTAGTGATCAATACAGAAAGGAGAGTCTGTGTAGCCTGAATCTGAAGGTGAAAACAATTGTTATTTACTTTATATCTCAAATTACGTTTTTCTTGTATTTAAAATTGTAATTTTTCCTCCTCCAAGCCGGCAACTAACTTAAGTCCCCCATTACCTTTGATTCTCATCTCCAGCATCCTTCTTAACGTTTCTTTTTTTATCCTTTGTGTTCTTTTACGTTAATCAGGAAGTATTTTACCGCGCTTTTCATGTAATTTTTTCATCCCTCTTTAATACGTTTTGTATTTGTTATTCCTTTCAAGTAAAGAGCTACACGAGTAATATATTTTTACCGTGCTTTATATTCTTATGGCCCACTTACCTTACCTTACCGACGTGCCACATCGACCAAGACTTCGGCAACCATGGAGCACCACAACCACTTCCATTTGATTTCTAGCTCTTATTTGCTCATCTACATTACCAGACATTTCCTTTATCTTTTCCGTCAATGAGTCCTGCTTTACGTTCAAATCTTCCCTTCTATTTCTACTTCCATTATTTCCTGAGGTATTATTGCATGTGTTGCTTGTGCCTTTGCCGTTGCTATATCCTTCACAATCTTTTTCAGTCTCCGTGCTCTAGTTTTACCCCGAATCTGCTTTCCCAGTGATTCATTTACCTCATTCGTCTTGACTTTCCACCCCTCCCCTAACACTTCCCTTTCATTTCATTTTCTTTCCCCAGTGCTGCTTTACCACGCGTTTTCCTCTACCTCTCCAGACATTACTCATTCCTTTATCATTCTCTCTGTTCCATCCCTGCATCACCCCATTTCCAATTTCGTCTTGATCTTATTTTACATTACTTTCCTCTCCCTGTGTTCCATCCACTCATATCCTCTCAACAGCCATATTTTCTATTCATTTAGTCTTCAATTTCACAAGTATTCTTAGCTTTACTACTAATACTGTTAAAAGCAATATAAACAAACACTACTTTTTATACTACTATTACTACTACTACTACTACTACTACTACTACCACCACTGATCCTGCAACAATTTTTGACACGAGCACTGTCGCTGCAGAGCAACAATAATAAATGTTATATTTTTAATGTTGCCATTATTATGTTCAATTACGATTAATGTACAACGCAGAGTACATATTCCCCAGTCGTAATGCGCCTTTCGTGATGTTCAACATTATAAAACAAAGCTTCATGTATTGGACAAACAACCGATGGCCATCACATACACACACACACACACACACACACACACACACACACACATACAGAGGTAAAAGGGGCACAAAATTTCCAGAGGCTACACCGAACAATATCGACTATATGAGAAATACATTTACGGTGCTCGTGGACCAAAACGAGCTCCGGAATGTTTCTCGGACAACGCGAGGTGCCGGTGTGTGTGTGTGTGTGTGTGTGTGTGTGTGTGTGTGTGTGTGTGTGTGTGTGTGTGTGTGTGTGTGTGTGTGTGTGTGTGTGTGTGTGTGTGTGTGTGTGTGTGTGTGTGTGTGTGTGTGTGTGTGTGTGTGTGTGTGTGTCCTTGAAAGGTGTGGTTCAAAGGAACAAATAAAAGGTTCCTTGTGAAAAGGCAGAAGGAAATAACAATGTTAACCTGCTGGTTTGATAAACTGTTTTTCCATGGAGGTTAGTTACTAGATGAAGAGAGAGAGAGAGAGAGAGAGAGAGAGAGAGAGAGAGAGAGAGAGAGAGAGAGAGAGAGAGAGAGAGAGAGAGAGAGAGAGAGAGAGAGAGAGAGTAGCAATATTGCAAACCTAACCCCAATGTTTTTCTCATTATTTAATTCTCTTTTTTCCTCAGTCAGTTTAGCATGAAAGTTCATGATGCCCACACTAACAATTTATATATATATATATATATATATATATATATATATATATATATATATATATATATATATATATATATATATATATATATATATATATATATAACGGGCGAGATTCTAAGTAGCTTCGAATAAATATAGAAGAGACACATGACAAACAACATAATGGAGTGTGGTAGATGTCGTCCTGCCACCCACAAATAGCCCAACGTACCTTAATAGTGTGCGGGACTAGAGGTCTTTCACTGTTTTGATATGTTCCCCATCATTCCCGGCCTGCATTAATTAGCTCATCTCTTCCGATCCCCTTCATATGCCAGGCCCGTGAGCCACCCAGACAGGGATGCTCTCACTAGCTGTCCGCACCTTTTTATCCCCTCCCTGTGGTTGGCCTCACCAAATGAAGAATGGTTGGTGATACTCAGGACGCTGTATTTGTCATTGTCGAACTACATCATCTATTTATTGGACCACTTATTGAGGAAGCATTGTTCCCTACTTCTGCAGTGTTGTCTAATCTAATTATGAACACATTGTTTGTGAGACCAGCAATCAAACTTGCTGACGTCACTGGTCACACCGGGCAAGATAAGTGATATAAATTATAAACAGAAAGACACCCGACTGATCCTTGTGGGAGGTCACTAGGTCCAATATAACTTTTTACCGTTTACTAAAACATTCTCCATCCTGTCACTCAGCCACGGTTCGATTCACCTCAAAACCGTACCCTCAGTCACACGGGCTTTTAGTTCAATTATGTCTTTGGTGAGGCACATGAGTGTCGTGGTGTCTACCGCTGCCTTACGGCTCCCCGCGGGCACGCGCCGCACAATGGGACGAGAACGGCCACGAGTAACACGACCATTGTTACACCGACTCGTTGGGAGAGAAAGGACACGCTGAAAAGATGTTTGATGCGTCCATTGTTCTCTCTCTCTCTCTCTCTCTCTCTCTCTCTCTCTCTCTCTCTCTCTCTCTCTCTCTCTGTGTGTGTGTGTGTGTGTGTGTGTGTGTGTGTGTGTGTGTGTGTGTGTGTGTGTGTGTGTGTGCACCCCTGGGGCATATATACATGCATGCATGCTGAGATTAGAAAAACAACAATAAAGAAAAATACCAATCTACTTCTATTACCTTTATCGAAACAAAACAAAGCGAAATAAAAAGAGAGAAAACTAACAACCAATTCTTGTTTCGAATTCCAGGCGGTGGGGAGTAACACCTAACTGTACCTTGTTGCTCTCTCTCTCTCTCTCTCTCTCTCTCTCTCTCTCTCTCTCTCTCTCTCTCTCTCTGTGTGTGTGTGTGTGTGTGTGTGTGTGTGTGTGTGTGTGTGTGTGTGAAAATCCTCAGCCCTTTTCATTATAATGGATATTACATGGCTCCCCTACGGCCACCCTCCGCCCATTACTCGCCTGCACTGCTGAGTAGCGCTGAATACCTCCACGGCGGCAGTCTGGACTCAGCACGCGCTCGGGTAAACAGAGGAGGCATCTTTGAGGAAGCAGTCACACGGCGATAACATTTCCGGCAGGAGGAGGAGGAGGAAGAAGAGGAGGGGGAGAAGAGGATGATGACCGGAACTATCAGGAAGGAGGGGCTGGGAGGAAGGAGGAGGAGAGGTTGGCTGGAGCAGTGATGGGAGGAGACGAGAGGAAGGACGGGAGAGAGTACGAAGGAGTGATGAAGGAAGGAGTGTGTGTGTGTGTGGGGGGGGGGGGGGGCCTGGAAGAGGAAAGAGAAGGAGAGGAGGTGGGAAAGGGAGATGAGCGAGATTCAGAGAAGGGAAGAGAGAGGAGAATAGGAAGACGAGAGGGAGGGATGTTAACGCTGGGCGGACAAAGGAGGCAAGGATGAGAGGACCGAGAAGGAAAGAGAGAAGAGTTTTACAGAAGATTGCAAGTAAGAGGAGAAAAAAAAGTTAAACAGGGACAGAACGTTTAGGGCGGCGTGTGTCTCTCTACCTTCGTCCCCCGCGCGCTCCATTATAGGGAGAGCGAACTAGATGAAACTGTGATTTGAAAAGTTGAGATGCCTTGTCAAAAGCGCTAGAGCCAGCCAGCCAGCGCGAGGGAACGGAATACAGGATGAAGCTGGACGTGGATGAGTTTGACTATATTTCACGTGTGCTATGGATGGACTAGAAATACGAGGAAAAGGAGGAGGAGGAGGAGGAGGAGGGGTTGGGTAGAGGAAGAAGAAAAGAAGTTGGAAGGTAGTGGTTTAAAATCCTACCGACAAGCTACGCCCTAACAAACAACTGGAAAATGACTGGTTTCAAAAGTGGTTAGCGAGGATGAGAATGATTAGGGAGAGGAGGAGGGAGAGGAGGAGGAGGGTGAGGAAGGCAAAAGTAGAAAGCAGAAAAAGAGGTAAAAAGAAAATCACAACACGGTCAAAGGGTCCTAAAGAAGCGCAGTGATGCATGATGGATTTTTTTTTTGGGGGGGGGAGAATAGGAGGAAGGGAGAATTAAGGACGCCAAACACGGTACCACAACTTAGCGATGAGGACACAATTAATACATCCAGAGGTGGGTTGAAAGGCAAAAAATGGTTTATAAAAGGTACGGAGTTGAACCAGTGGTAATCCTATTATTTTTCACGAGCCTGAGGAAGAAAAAAAGAGTAACCAATCACCAAACCTTTTTTCGACCAACACAATGAAAATAAAAACAAATAAACAATCACGTGGGCGAAACATCCCGCTGGCGCCGAAGTGGAGCCAAGTCGGGCATGCACTTTCAACAGAGACATGACCGTGCCTGAGGATGGTGAGGGGAGCATGGCCAATGGGGGAGGAAAGAGGGGAGACAGAGAGGGGTCGGGGTCGGTGTGGGAAGAAAGGGTATAGGAGGAAAGAGGGCAGAGAGGTGGGGGAGGGGGAAGGGAAGTGGGAAAAGGTGAGAAGGGAGAAAGAGTAACATAAAAAAGTAAATTAAAGGATAGATGAGACGTAAAAATATTAAGAAAAACAGTGAGATGCTGAAGAAAGAGGGGAGTGAGGTGGGGCAGGAAGAGGTGAGGTAAGAAGAATGAAAGGGGAGAGAAGATAACTTATAAAAAAAGGTTAAAGGAATAAGTGAAAGGTGAAAATACAAATAGAAGATAATTGGAATATGGAAACAAAATGCGAGAGAAGTGTGGAATGAGAGATAGGCTGAAAAAAGGGCATGAGTGGAGTGAGGTTCTGGGATGGTTAATCAGTTTTAGGTTTTAAGTAAGACAAGAAAAAATACAGGGGAAAGTAAGTAGCGGCCTTTTTTTAATATTTTTCTTTACGCCCTTGAACTGTCTCCTTAGCTGAAAAAAAAAGTGCTCGGTGGCGTGAAGGAATGAAAGAAAGGAGTGGGAGGAGAGGTGTAAAGGAATGACGAGGAGTTCGGTTAGGCGAGACAGAAAAAACAAAAGTGAAAGTAAGTGGTCGATGGTTAGTTGGAATGAAAAGATAGGAGTGAGGGGAGAAAGGTGAGAAGAAATGACAGGGAGTTCGGTTAAGCAAGACTGGGAGAAAGACAATAAAAGAAAGTAAGTGGTCGGTGGTCAGCTGGAATGAACGGAAAGGACCGAGGGAAGAGATGTGAAGGAATGAAACGCAAGGAGACAGAGGAGAGAAGGGAGAAGGAATGACGAGGAGTGTGGAATGAATGAGAAAGTCGGGAGAAAATTGATCAGTTCTGGGAAGGAGGAGAAGGGAAGGTGAAGAGGGCAACGGAATCAAGTAGAAGTAGGATGCAAGGGAAGAAAAAAATAAGGTAATGGCAGGAAAGGAAGAAAGGTAATGAAGATAATGAAGTAGAGGACAAAGAGGGAAAAAAAGAGTAACAAAGAGGATCATAAGGGTAGAAAGAGCACAGAGATTATTGAAGATGAGGGCCTGTGGGTGACGAGGACGAGGAGGAGGAGGAAGAGGAAGAGGAAGACGAAGAAAATATGGAACACAAATGGGAGTCAAGGAAAGAAGTGTGTAAAAAATGACGAAATAAAGAGCGAATGTCTGGTGCGGGGAAACGGGAAGGGGAAAAAAAAAAGTTGTGCATGTGCGTGTGCGTGTGTGTGTGCGTGTGTGTGTGTGTGTGTGTGTGTGTGTGTGTGTGTGTGTGTGTGTGTGTGTGTAAGTCCTCCTGTGCATATCTAAGCGATTTACGTGAGGGGGTACAAGAATAAAAAAGAGGAAAGTGAGGAAGCTGCAGAAGGAAGAGGAGTGGGAATGGAAGGTAAGCAGAGAGGGAGGGGAGGGAGAGAGAGAGAGAGACAGACAGATCGGGAGGCAGTTACAGGTGACAGGACAGGGAAAGGGAAGAACAAGATGAAGAGAGAGGTAGGATAATGCAGACAGAATCATGCAAGATCGGAGATAAGAAAAGAGGGATGATGAGAGGAGCGGGAAGGACAAGGGAGGGAGAATGAGACACTGGGAGGAAGGAAAGGGTGGAGAAGAAAAGAAGTAAGACTATAATCAAGGAAGGGAGACAGACAAAGATTAGAGACAGACACTAGAGGAGGAGGAGAAAAACTAGGACGAGGACGAGGACGAGGAGGGCAGGGAACGAATACGTGACTTAATAACCTAATAACATGACTCACACACAAACACCCCAACAAACCCTCGCCTCCCCCTCCCCCCCCTCCCGCACGGACACCATCAGGAGTCCGGCCACACGCGCCCTCACGACTCATAACCGCCGCCGCCCCTCCTTGCAAGACCCATTCACACGCCACTCTGAGAACCAGCTGACACACACACACACACACACACACACACACACACACACACACACACACACACACACACACACACACTCCTCCACACACACATACACGTACACACTAACCCTAACACTAACAAACTAGACCGAAAAAAAAGTGGCGGGTAAAATCCTGTGATGGTCTAGCGGCGGCCTAATTTTTCAAAGGGATGAGGTCCGCGTTGAGTGGAAACAAACTGATGGCCGCGTTAAAATGCAAATGTCCTCCTGATTGTCGTGAGTGATTCTGGCCATTTGTTTATCAGCAGACCGACAACATCACCATAGGCAGGCTGGCAGAGGGGATCATTTCGCTTTCAACGGCCTCCCAATACTGTAGCGGTGTAGGCGTACCCTCGCATCAGTCGCTCTCTCTGTTTACCGTGAACTTTAAAACCCTTTCTGCGCCGTACTGTTTGTTACATCCTTTTGGTTTGCTTGTCAGTGGCCTGGGCGTCATCATCTTCGTCCTCATCAGGCGGTCGGTCCTCATTTAGTTTTCACCTCCCCCTAAACACTCAGTCTATAAATTACCTCGGCATAGGTCACTCGCGCTGCTGTTCCCATGCTAGGTTGGTTATCTTCCCTTCATGTACAGTTTTTGAACGGGACTATTTTATGCAGTGAAGAAAGTACGGCAAGGGGCAATAAAGCATCACAGGCAGGCAATGGTATTCATTTCGTCTCTACACACCCCTTGTATAACTTACATCCGCTGTGTTCCATTTCAGTTTAATTTTATCTAGCTATTTTATTTGTATTTTAGGGACTTCGAGAGACTGCAAAAACTCAAGTGAAAAATTTCGAAATGTACATCATCAAATGTACATGCCGGGGATCGAACCCGGGCCTTCTGGGTAGAGGTCAGAGTAGGCAACCAACATAGCGACCGATAACCTAATAGGTCACCATGCCAGGAGCCACTTTTGCGGCACTTTATCTGACGCCCCCTCTGTCACCTTTACCCTCTGTGGACGTGAGGGTAAATGTGACCCTGTTGACACTCGTGGTAGATGGAAATGCTTTTAATCAATCCACAATGGCACATACTGTGTTAATATGAATTAGATAAACAAATTGCAATAACGCAGTGAAAAACGTAATGCATATAAACACCATATGTGCCACTGTGGGTTGATCAAAAACATTTCCAACTTCCACGAGTGTCAGCGGCCTCACCATAACCTTCATGGCTACAGAGGGGGCCGGGCCGTCGGGTACTGTGCCGCACCCTGGCAAGGTGAACTATTTTGTCATCGGTGGCTATGCTGGTTTACTGCCCTGACTCCTACCCAGAGGGCCCGGGTTCGATCCCCGGCACTCAGTGATATACATTTCGTGGTTCTCATTGTGGGTTAGCTTAGTTAGCTATCAGGTAGTTTAGATAGCTAGCGGGTAGTTTAGTTAGCTAGCAGGCGCCGTCTGGGAGCCCTGTACCCAGAGGCAACTGAGTCAGTTAGGCGCATCCCTCCACTCTGACAAGGTGCTCTACACGCACCCGTAACTGCCGGTACCCGTATTCACTAGAATAGAACCGACTCAAGAGACTTGTGTGTTTCCGTCACCCCTCAAGTACATACACACAACCTACACTCATTTACTGAAAATATTTCATCAATATTACCCTTGCAAAGCCCTTCACACTTTTCTATACTGACCTGTTTATTTTCATAATATAATGTTTTTTTAGAAGACTGACATCATCACCATCACAGGCAGACAGATAACACGAATACGTAATAATTTGAACATTCCTTTCTCTAAGAATTGGATCTACCTAACCGTTCATTGTTAATTCATTCTCACCGTTTTCCTACACAGTGATGTTTACCTATTTTCCATCTCCTTGATTTTACTATTTCATTTTCTTCCAACTTTCACTGGATTTTATTGGTATCAATTTATTAGTTTTATTGTTATACACTATCTGCACATGATATTTTTTACGTAACATTTTCTTTTTACGGTATAGTCAGAGAGCAAGAAACTGAAAAAGATGAATCACATAGAATACAGTATGTGCTAACGAAAACTTGATAACAACCCGTGCAGTGTGCTACAAATCTTATCATGCCAAGTTCAGCATCAAAGACTCACTTAGTCTTCCACAGGTCCAACGCCATGCAGGCACGCGCGCACCTTTCCAAGTTCGCTTGTGAGTCCAAAGTCCCCGGGAACCTATTACTCTCCCCTGACGACCATTAGCAAGTCCGCCAGCCAGGAAGCAAGTCGTAACACCCAGCCATTTGTAAGTCCGACACTCTGCACTCTCCAATATAAAGAGGTCGTTTGTCACACATATACGAGTGAGCGGGCTTCGATCCGGGTAATTACTCCATAAATTGCTGCCCGTGATGTATTTCCAGAGCCAGAAGTAGTTTGTCATTAATGCAGTTGGCCGGTTTTGATAATCTACGAAAGATAAATCTCGTACGAAGGCAGTTTTATGTTGGTAATTGAGCGTGTGTGTGTTGTTTACAGTCTGATTCACTGGTTTGCTCTACACGAGGAAGGGAGGAAAAGGGAGGAAGGAAGGAAGGAAACACAGAAGAACAAGAACGCTGCAAGACGGCAGCCGCCCAACTCTCACACACATAAGCAGCGCATGAAAACTTGTCGTGAACGCTCTGCCATTTCCTTCCATTAGCCAGTATCTCCACGACACCCTCAAGGCAAGAAAGGGTACACTAGGAGTCTGCAAGAACACAGACGCCCCACACTAGGTAGGCCTCGAAAACCAGTCCCCAGATTTACTTCCGTTACTCATAAACCCAAAAATCCTCGAAAATCCAAGGAAAAAAGTACAGGAAAAGAAGGAAAACAGGATTGATTGATTGATTGATTGGGTTATATATTCATGGCGCCGCAACTACAGTGGTCATATAGCGCCGGGGAAAAGCAAGAGCCCTCCCCAAAATTTGTCCCTCCAATATCCGCTCTCCTCGCCCTAATCCCATTGTAGCATTTTTTTTTTCCAATACGGTCGCCAACAATCATTCAGTCATTGTTTTCATTTGTTTATCATCATTGGGTCATTTTTTTATCGAAGTGTTTCCAAAAGTTAAGTCTGATGGTTTTTTTTTCGTAATAAACAAACACATAAACAACAAATGTCCATCTGCCTGTCAAAGTCAAACACGCTGCCACACTTACTTTTCTTGTATCCTATCAATAATACCTTGACACAGCCACAGCCAGACACCTTGACACACCTTGGCATCCAGACAACGTAGGTGTTGAAAACGCCTTCCCTACAACACTTTCCCTAGTATATTTGTGTCTATCGAGCAGGAATTTTCAAAGTAACAGGCCACGTTTAGATTACTTCTTGGCTGGTCACTTCCTCAGAAATGAGTGACCAAAAATAGCAAGGAGCGGGAACCCCACAGTTATTACAGGTTTGAAAATGACTCGTGAAGGTAATACATATAAAATCAATGGTTCGGAGTAAGGAAACCCTGAGAAGCCTAATGTAAGTTTCTACGTAATCACCAGAAATACAATCGCACCGCAGCTCGCTTTCCATTATAGTGAATCTCTCTCTCTCTCTCTCTCTCTCTCTCTCTCTGTATGTGTGTGGGGGGAGGTGTGTGTGTGTGTGTGTGTGTGTGTGTCCTCTCCCTAACACGTGTAAAGAATGTGCAGTTTTCAGGAACGTTTCAATTCTTCGACAAATAAAACAAGGGCTTATTAGAGAGTCCCAGCGCGCCTGCAATACACGGGAAGCGAGGGAGTGCCGGGCCCTTTCATGTATATTTGGGACTACGCGAAAAAAGTATTGCGTCAAGTAACGAGAACTGACGGGAAATAAAGCATTGTCGATTTTACTTTATTTTATTCGTGTTATTATTAAATCGTCTTTCATTTCCTCTCTGTTTATATTTGTCTGTCTTTCTCTCTGTTCGAGGCTTTTTTTCAATATTTATTTTTATTATCTCTCAATCATCCTCTTCTATCGTTATCTGACCCTCTCGTCTACCATCATAAAACTCCACCGCCACCTCAAATTTTCCACCACCACCACCACTACCGCTTCCACCAACACCACCACCGTCACTCGTCACCTCCATTCGCCCCCCCTCTCCCACCCCCCAAGGCGACCACAACAACCACCACTACTACAAAGGAGAAAACAAAGGTCGGACAACACACGCAACGCAATTAGAGTTACAACACACACACACACACACACACACACACACGCACACACACACACACACACACACACACACACACACACACACACACACACACACGCACAATCCTCCTCAAACAGTCATATATAACAGATTTTACCTCCCCCTCAATTAAATGCTCGTTCACCCCTTTCCTCTCCCTTCCCTTTCCCCTCCCAGCTCTTTAAGGTTACAAAATATATATGAAGAAACGTCACTAATCCTCCTCCTATTCTTCCTAAATCCGCCTCTTCCCTTTCTTCTTCCCCTGCACTCCCTTCTCCCCTTACCTCTCTTCCTCTAACCTTTATCCCATTTCTCGTCTCCTCTTGCACCTGTCCCCTGTCTCCTTTCATCCTTCATCTCCACATCCGCCGCCGCCCCCTTCCCCCTTGCCCCTCCCCACCGGTCTCATTCATAATCTTTCCTCCTATCACACCGGCTCACCGAAATGTTCCCTTGATCAGCCAGTCAACAAAGGCCGGTGTGATGGATGTGCGCTGATTGGTGAGTGGCAGGTGCGACCAACACACCTGAGGAACGTAATGGCAGGGAGGTAAATCACTATGTCTCCCTCTATATTCCTCTCTCTCTCTCTCTCTCTCTCTCTCTCTCTCTCTCTCTCTCTCTCTCTCTCTCTCTCTCTCTCTCTCTCTCTCTCTCTCTCTCTCTCTCTCTCTCTCTCTCTCTCTCTCTCTCTCTCGCATCCCCCATCCCTTCCTACCCTCTAATGCCGTACGTATGCCTCTTTTTTTCCCTCTCCCTTTTCCTTAATTATTATCATTTTTCCTCTCTCCCTGTCTCTCCGTTTCCACCTCCATCCTCCTCTCCTTGCCCCTCTTCCTTTCTTTTTTTGTCAGGAAATCTCATAAACCAATTCCCTCTAATACCCCTTCTCTCTCTCTCTCTCTCTCTCTCTCTCTCTCTCTCTCCAAAATTATATCGTCTCCTATAAATTCATAATCTTTCCTCCTCCTCTCCAACACAACCTCCTCCTTCCTCTTCCTCCTCCTCCTCGTCTTCCTTTCCCCTCTTTTATCCCCTTTTTATCTTCCCATCTTATATATATTTTTCCTTCCTCTCCTTCCCTTCACTGATTTTGCTCGGCCAAAAATATGTCTTCGGAGAAAACATACTAACGCAGATAAGTTTTTCTCATGCAAACGTATTAGAACAAGGCAAAGTTTTAATACGAAGTTCGCCTTGATCAACCAACGTCACGGAAGGCTTGATAGGGAGGCACAGGAGGAGAAGGGAGTAAGAGGGGGGGGGGGATAGGAGGAGGAAGAAGTGAAAGAGGAGGAGGAGGAAATATGGAAACATGGACTAGCAGGCAGGACTAGCAGCAGAAAGCCTGTTGGCTCATTACTAGGCTGCCTGCTTTCAGTGATTTAATCAATCCGTTTGCCATAGGAGTGGCTTGCAGGGATGGATTAAAGCACTTGTGCACCTACTCTTGGGTACGTTCAGTTCACTCCCGATGCAGCAAAGTGGCGATCAATGCGTTTC
This sequence comes from Eriocheir sinensis, assembly GCF_024679095.1. Classification (NCBI taxonomy): domain Eukaryota; kingdom Metazoa; phylum Arthropoda; class Malacostraca; order Decapoda; family Varunidae; genus Eriocheir; species Eriocheir sinensis. Next base: position 9,136,347 of record NC_066543.1, read on the forward strand.
TTGAATGAGTTGATGCTCTCTGCGCTAACCACTTCTGCAGGGAGGCTGTTCCAGTGGCGAACAACTCTATTCGAGAAATAACTCCTGCCGATGTCAGTATTGCATCGCTTTGCTTGAATAGTTTTTCCGTTGTTTCTTGTTCTCAGGTTAGTTTGTAGCGTGAAGAGTTTGGAGTGATCAACGTTGCTGAGCTTGTTCAGGTACTTAAAGACTTGTATCATGTCTCCCCGCAGTCGTCTCTTTTCCAACGTGAAGAGGTTGAGTCGCTCGAGTCGCTCTTCATAGGGCTTCGTCCTCAGTGATGGTATCATCTTCGTGGCGCGGCGCTGTACTCTCTCAAGTAATTCAATGTCTTTCCTGTAATTTGGAGAACAGAATTGCACGGCGTGTTCCAGGTGGGGCCTTACCAGCGAATTATACAAGGATAACATAACTCCCGGCGTCTTGTATTCGAAGTTCCTCGATATGAACCCAAGCATTTATTGGCTTTCTTACAGTGTTTTGTTTGTTTCAAGTCACTGCTGATGGTGACCCCAAGGTCTCTTTCCTCTTGCACAACATGTAGTGGCTCGCCACCCATGTGGTATATGTGATTGCTATTTCTGGATCCGATATGCATTACTTTACATTTGGTAGTGTTGAAGGACATCTGCCATTTTTCCGACCACCGAGTGATCTGGTCCAGGTCTCTGGATAATTTCGCAGTCTGTCGTCGTGAGGGCCTTCCCACCCACCTTTGTGTCGTCGGCAAATTTTGAAAGATTGGATTTTAATCCTAGTTCTAGGTCGTTGACATATATGATGAAGAGTATGGGTCCCAGCACTGACCCCTGTGGCACTCCACTTGTATCCGGGAGCCACTCGGAGGCCTGTCCGTTGAGTACAACTCGTTGTTTTCTTCCAGTGAGCCAGTCTTTGATCCACGCTGTCAGTTTGTCGCCTAACCCCGCCGACTTGAGTTTCTTGAGGAGTCTTTCGTGTGGCACTTTGTCAAAGGCTTTTTGAAAGTCTAGATATATAACATCACTGGAGGAGGAGGAGGAGGAGGAGAGGGAGGAGGAGGCTAAAGAGTTTGAAAGGACGAATTTAGTGTTGGAGGGTTGGGAGTTGAGGAGAGGGAGAAGGGAATGGAGGAGGAGGAGGAGGACGAGGGCGAGGAGGCAGCAAGCAGGAAACTTTGTCGCTGCCGAAGAGGACTCGTGGTCTTTTTTACAAACTTTAACTAATGCAATCTTGGCTTCACCCATTCAGGCTCTTCCCCTCCCATTCCCCTTGTGCCTCCTCCCTTTTCTCGCACCATTACATACCCCAATGTTTATATGATGTGCTTGATTCCCCTTCTCCTGTCTCCCTTATCTATTCAATTCGTTTCCCTTTCCTACTGTTTTAATGGTAAATGACGCAGGGTAAAAAGTCAAGTAAATTCTGCTCCTGGATAAAGAGGATAGTTGTAGAAGCCAAATGAGAGGGTTAAGTTCTGTTTTGAGAGTTGTCTAACACTCCCCTTTGGAAGAGTTCATTTTGTAGGCAGTAGGTAATACAAACGAAGAGGCTGTTCCAGAGTTTACCGTCAAATCCCATGCGAGGGCGGACAACCCCATTTATTTATTTATTTCTTCCCTGTGTCTCTTCCTCATTTCTCTCAGCCTTTCCTTGTTATGACCCTGCCTTTCATCCACAAAAATTATCCTTTAAATCTTCATATTTTTCATTTACATTAACTATCCCTATTCCCTTATCTTCTTACATTTCACCTCTACCATCCTCCTCCTCCTCTTTCTTATCCTTTTTTCTCCTCCTTCTCTTTCTCCAGTTCCTCATTCTCCCGCCTCATCCCTCACAAGGTGCAGAGTAGCTTTCCCTAACTTCAGCTTCACACGACCTCGCCTCCGCCAGGCAATTTCACCATCAAGCATTATAGACAAGGAGAAGCCACACCTGTCTGTCCCGAGGAGGAGGAGGAGGAGGTGGAGAATGGGGATGGAGTGAAGGAGAGGTCTAAGAAGGGTATATAGATAGGAATGAAAAGAAGAAAAAAAAGAGAAAAAAAGATGGAGAGGTGATAGGGCTTGGAAGACGGATGGAGAAGTGGAAAGTGTCGAGGAGGGTGAAAGGAGAAGGAGGAGGAGGAGGAGGAGGAGGTAGTGATAAAAGAGAGGCTTTAGTGTTTCTCTTCTTTATCTGACTTGTATTTTGATGAGATCTCTTCACTCTTCCACGTTTCTCTCTCTCTCTCTCTCTCTCTCTCTCTCTCTCTCTCTCTCTCTCTCTCTTACCCACCCACCCACACCATACTCCCATGACGATCCCAGTAGTTTGTCGAAGTCCTTAAAACCAATTACATGTGAAGAAAAAAACCCACTATGGGACATTATTTTGCGGCTTCCTGATTGAACATGTCACAGGAAAAGGATGTCCGCTCGCTACTTTACTCCTGTTGTTGTTCTCGCTGTTGTTAATACTGCTGTTACTGTAACTGCAAAGACCAACCACACGATCTACAATGGAAACGTGTGAGTTGTGTGGGTGGGGTGTAGAGTGTGTGTGTGTGTGTGTGTGTGTGTGTGTGTGTGTGTGTGTGTGTGTATTTACTTATCACACGAATGCATTGACTTGAATTCCTGAGAACCGCAACCATCATTACTACTACCACCACCACCACCACCAACAACAACAACAACAACAACAACACAAACACCACCACCATCAAACATTCTTCACTATCACCATCATCACCACTACTATCATGAGACAAGAAAACACCACAATCACCGCAATCACCACCAATACCACCACAACAACAACACCAATAACAACAGACGGACCCAAAGGGCGCCAAACTGAAACGCCGCGGTGACCGAAAACAATACGAGATAAATGGGCTTAAAAGATCAAATAAATTACATAGTTTTCCCAAAGGTATTTCAATTATTCTGCGTATTTTTCACCGCCAGTTGTTGAGAAGCCGAATAGTTACCCTGGGGCGAGGGGGCGCTCTGGTTGGGGTGCAGGCGGGGTTGGAGGAATGAAGTGGAGAGGAGTGGTGGGTCGATAGGTGTGGGTTGGAATGTCGGTAAAGTGGGTGGGGGTGGGTAATTTAGGGTGGGCGTTGAGGGGTGGATAGGTTGTAATGATAGTGTGTGTTGGCGGGGGAAGGTCGGTGAATGGTGGGGGTGGGAAAGTGGGTGAATGTGGGGAGTTGACGTCCTGGTGGATGGGTGTCAGGGGGAAAGGCGGGAGGGTTGGCGGTAAGGTGGGTGCTAAACATTGCTCTAAGTCATTACCGAAAGTTTCTCGCTGAAATCCACGCCCAAACAACCCAAAATTAAATAAAATGGATGTTTCTTCTCAGTATGCATTATATAAGTGAAGTGAAAAAAATGTTTGTTATTTAAGGCCCGCAAACCGCGACTTGCATATATTTCCATCGCTACTTCTTAAGAAATAACTCAATTTGGTGGGAAGTAATTCAGATACAATGGCAACGCTTGTGGTGGTGGAGGTGCGTGGACGCGGGAGGAAAAGCGGAGAGAAATAGTTCCCTTCAGAAAGTGAGTGCGGGCCTTTATGGGGGGGTTCATTCTTGAATTCCGCACACCTCCTTTTTACCCAGCATTCCTCCCTCCTCCGTTTTTAATTCTTCACTCCTTCAATCCCTTCAGCAATTCCTCCGCGTGCCGTCCTGTCCACTTCCTTCCCACGCTTGCTAAGTCAATGATCTATGCCTTATCCCACATAGCCAGCCAGTCAGCCAGTCAGTCAGCTAGTCAACCAGCCAGTCAGTTAGCCAGCCAACCAGTCCTTCACACAACTATTTATACAGACAGCCAACCAACCAGCCAGCCAGCCAGTCAGTCAGTCAATCAGTCAGCAAGTCAGTCAACCAGCCAACCAGTCAGTCAGTCACCCAGCCATCCTTCCATCCCGTCTGTCAGCCCCAGTCACACCCACTCACCCATCCAGGCAGCCAGATGGTGGTGACCCGCAGCTCCACATCCCCAATAAACCAACTCGCTCAGAAATTCGCGACTCTTGCCATTAACTTTTCCGAGATTCTTGCCGCCCGAGGTATTATCGCGGCCCAAGATAGCGACGAGGAGGCGGCCCTACGTCTCCTCCGCCTCCTCTTCCCTAACAATTTAATCAGGAGACTGGCCGGCTCTCATCTCTCAAGCGTCCTCGCCTTCACTGCAAGTCTCGCCAAGTATCAGATAGGAATAGCGGGGAGGAGAGTGCTAAGCCTCATAAGTGTCATTCAACTCTGCAGGAAGGAACTCTTTGGACACTCGAGGAATAGCCAAACCACTTTGCCTTTCTCTCTCTCTCTCTCTCTCTCTCTCTCTCTCTCTCTCTCTCTTCTCCCACGAGCTCTTTGTGTGGATGTAATATATAGTTTGGACAAGGAATAAAGGAAGAAAATATCAGCAAGAACGATCATGACTAGTTTTTCTCATGAGTTTATTAAGAGAAGCGACACGCGAGCATAATTGATTGGGGGAAAAATATGTGAAGCGAACCAAAATTAGGTGATTAGCTTCTTCGGTAAATATATAATTATCATCACAAGAACAAAAGTGACAGCAATAAAGATGCTGCTGCTGATAATAATGATAATAACAATACGTAAACAAATTAGAACACGTGTTTGTACGAAGAGAGTGACAAGTGATACAAGAAAATAATCCGTCACAATACCTTACCTTGATTGCGTTCTGACGAAGTGCGTCTCAAAAGTCAGGGGGAGAGAGAGAGAGAGAGAGAGAGAGAGAGAGAGAGAGAGAGAGAGAGAGAGAGAGAGAGAGAGAGAGAGAGAGAGAGAGAGAGAGAGAGAGAGAGAGAGAGAGAGAGAGAGAGAGAGAGAGAGAGAGAGAGAGAGAGAGAGAGAGACGCACAGAGGAAAAGAGGAAGGAAGGAAAGGAGTAAAAATTCCAACTCGGGGGAAAGTTTTAGAGTGGATTTTTGTAACACGAAGAATGAATGAAGGAAGGAAGAAAAGAAGGAAAGAAGGATCGAGGAGGAATAAGAGTAGGAGATGAAAGAGCAGCACCAGCAGGAGGAGGAGGAGGAGGAGGAGGAGGAGGAGGAGTACATAGGAAGAACAGAAACCAGAAGACCTGGCGGTCTATGGCGAGGGTGTCTGTCTACTACCGCTACTACTAGTAATCTACGTGTTGTAGGACGGGATAAAATAGATGAAGACTCCTCCCCACTCACCTCTCCCTCCGGCAGCGTGCCGGCAGGAAATAGTTAAAAGAGAACATCATGTGCCTTTACGGAAGAAAGGGACATGGAAATTTTACAGTAAAGAGAGAAATAAGAGGAAATTACTACCCTTAACTTACACTACTGGTGACCTAAGCTGTGGGGAAAATTATTAAGTCGTCAAGTTGGCGCCGTGCTGCAGTGTGCTGAAGCATACGAAAAGGGTCAGTAAAATCTTATATCCCTGAAGTACTTATCCAATGAAGAGTTGAAGCTATTGATACTCTGTGCGCTAACTACTGACGGTGGGAGTCTATTCTGCGCGCCAATGTGTTACATCTGGTTCCCATTAGCTTCATACCGTTGCTGCGTGTTATTGTGTTGGGGTCTCTCTGAAATAGACTTTTTGAGTATCCCTGAGTAGATGAGGGTATCCCAGTAGCGTATGTTAAGGGTAGTAATTTCCTGTTATTTCTCTCTTTACTGTAAAATTTCCATGTCCCTTTCTTCCTTAAAGGCACATGGTGTTCTCTTCTAACTATTTCCTGCCTGCACGTTGCCGGAGGGAGAGGTGGGTGGGGAGAAGCCTTCATTTATTTTATCCTGTCCTCACACGGTAGGCCAATGAAGACCGAGCCCCATATGACATAATTTACCTAGACTTTCAGAAAGCGTTCGATAAAGTTCCCCACGTTAGGCTTATTTCAAAACTGCGTTCCCACGGTATAAGTGAGGTGGCGGTTACACTGTTCACTGCCATCCCTCCTCTGCAATACCTCTGCCACAGGTGAGAAGGACAGGTGACAAAGGGAGAGAGAGGGATTAAAAGATCGAAAGGCAAAAATCACCCGAGAGACTCAATACGTAGAGCATCAAAGGAAAGAAAATGCCACAAAAACACACAATAAAATGGACATCAAAGGTGGCGATGAAAAATTAAGGTAACGGATTTGACTGCACGTTGAGTGGCAGCTAAGACCTACGATTTTCGACATAATCTGTTATTGGAAGTAGTAGTCGTAGTAGTAGTAAAAGTTTCATTATTATTATTATTATTATTATTATTATTATTATTATTATTATTATTATTATTATTATTATTATTATTATTATTATTATTATTATTATTATTATTATTATTATTATCATTATCATTATTATTATTATTATCATTATTATTATTATTATTATTATTATTATTATTATTATTATTGTTATTATTATTATTTGTTGTTGTAGAAGTAGTAGTAGTAGTAGCAGCAGTTGAGTAGTAGTAGGAGTTATTATTGTTTTGCAGTAGTTCTGAAAATTCTTTAGTATATACAGGTTATGATTGTAGTACAGGTGGGCAATTCTTTATCTATTTTTTCCGCTTTTTCCTTTCTAGTGTATTTTCCCAACTTTTATATTCTTTCCCGAGAGCTAAGCAGCCTTACTAGTCCCTATCAGCCCACACAAACCAGTTCCTTTTCCTTTCCCCAGTACTGTCGTCTGCGCATCTCTCTTCCCTCCCTCTCCGTGGTGTCAGAGAATCCTCCTCCTCCATCACTCTCTTCCTCCCTCTCTTCCTTCCTTCCTTCCCTATCTAGACGCTGACAGATATATTTACCTTAACCTTCAGCCCTGCCAGTAACCCATTTCTTCCACCTGGCTCTATCTTTCACGCTGATACTCATATCTAAATTGCTGTCTTATGTAATTCCTTCCACCTTTCCCCCTTCAACTCCCAACCTAATTACCCATCCGTTTATTATCCGCTTATCCTGTCCCTGCTATTCTCCATCCTTCTCCCTTTCACAACCTGCTCCTTCATTCCCTCCTCCCTTCCTTACTTCTCCAACCTGAATGAGACAGTTTCCGTACAGGTCACGAAGCCCATTACGGACGGTTGACCTCTGCCGTAAATTACCTGGAAAATGGTGAACAGGGCATCTTTTTTTTAATGTGATGCATGGTGAGTAAGTAGTAAGTGGATGAGAAAGGTAGAATAACGCAACGGATATATATATTTTTTCGACCACTGAACGTAAAGAAAAAAGTAAAAAAAAAAATATCGGGAAATATGGCTACATCATTGACATAAAATTAGTCATTCAGGGAAGAAATTATAGAAAAAGGTTGCCAAGAAACTACTACTACTACAACTACTACTACTACTACAGCAACTACTACAAAGCATGCAGACAAACACATAGAGACACCTACAGTCAAAAAAATATCCAAACCCAGAAACAAAGACTCAGAGAATAACACACACATCAACACATGAAAACACAGGTAAAGAAACATTCCGAGATAAAAGAAACACGCAGGGAGAGATAAGAGAGAGATTCTTCACCGGAGGAGGGTAATCCGACGTCGCGGTGAGGCTGGGCGGGAGAAACAACTCCCAGTCTTCTGAAACTCTTGCATTGTGCTGGAAGTTGATATGAATGCGCGTTTGTCCCCGGCCTAAGTGGGTCATAAGGTTTCCTATTCAGAGCGTCAGGGAGGGAGGGAGGGAGGGTGGACTGGAAAGACGGGGAGGATGGTGTGGAGGGGAGAGGGGATCAGTTGGACTGGCTAGCTGGAAAGAGGAGTGCGAAGAAAGGAATGGGGGAGGGAATGCAAAACAGGGAGTGAACGAGATGAGGAGAGAAGAGGCGGAGAGGATGGGGAGGATGGTGAGGAGGGGAGAGGGGAGAGATGGAGTGGCTAGCTTGGATGAAGAGTGCGAAGAGAGGAATCGGGAATGAATACAAAAGGAGTGAACGAGTGATGTGAGGGAGAGCAGAGGTGGCTGGACTGAGAAAAGTGAGAAGAGAGAGACTGTAAGGGGATGCAGGGGAGGAGATAAGTCGATGAGAGGTGAAGAAGCTGGAAGAAGTTGGAGAGAGAGAGAGGGTGAGGTAAGCTGAGTGACTGAGAGGAAGGAGGAATGCGAAGAGAGGGCTGAAGGCTGAAAACAAGGAAGGGCGTGGATAGGTGGAGGGACGAGAAAGAAGAGAGGAATGAGGAGCAAACAAGCGGGAAATGGAGAATGGGAGGAAGGTGGAGTAAGAGGAGACGGATGGGAGGAAGGGCAGGTTGGCTGGCAGGCTGGCTAGATGAAAGGAAGAAACATGGACATGAAAACATGGAAATGCAGGCAGCAGAAAGCCTATTGGCTCATTAAGAGGTTGCCCGCTTTGGTGAATTAATCTGTTCGACAGCCACTTTGGCCTGGGGAGCAGATGAAAGCAGATGAAAGGGCAGTGTCGTCGGCTCCCTGTTGTTTTGGGGGCCTGTATACGGTTGCATGTGTCAGTTTCTTATTATTTGTGGCTATTTCCACATAGGCGGAATCGTATTTATCTGCGTCCTGTTTGTCTATTTTTATGGCAGGGAGCGTACTTTTTACGTAGCAAATTAATCCTCCTCTTTTTTTTAGCATTCTATTTTTCTGGAAGCTTTCGTATCCAGGGAATGAGAGTTCGGATATTGGATGTGCAGAGTTGGCCCAAGTCTCTGTGATGGCTACCACATTTGGTTTCTCTGTTGCAATATACGCCCTAATTTCGTCCTTTTTGGGTAATAAACTGCGTGCATTTGTGTACAAAATAGAAATGTGACTACTGTTTTGGCCGCGACGAGTTGTGTCAGTTCGCTTGTCGGAGGCGTCGTTGGTTACCCAGTTTTTTGTAAGCCGCACCGACACTATGGGTTGGTTGATCAAGGGCTGCCTTTGCCCCGCCTTCGCCTGCAGTTTTTAATAGCTTTACGAATAGCTTTCAACTGCCTCGTTCAGGAGCCTTCCAAGCCGCGCCGAACCAACCTCGTTCAGGTGGAGGCCATCATCGAGAAACAGGTCTGGGCTCATTGAAGTGATGCCAGGCGTTTGTGAACGGTACGCCTTCATCGTTACATAACTGCTTTAGACAAGTGTTGAAGCTGTACGCTTTGCTGTTAAACCCGGCGACCGTATTGACTCTCGGTAGAATTCCAGAGACGATGATGTGAGGGAACTTTGTCTTGTATTTCCGAATGACTTGACGGTATTTCGACAGTAGGTCCTGCGATCGAGTTGACTGAACGTCGTTAGTTCCCGCATGGATCAGATACAGATGGAATAACAAAGGACAGATGAGAGAGAAGGGACGTTGGTTGGCAGGCTGGATTTAATGGATATAAGGAAGAAAGAGGTGGGTGGAGTAGGAAGGGACGGATGGATGGGAAGACTGGATGGATGAGGGGGAGTGAGGACTAAGAGAATATGAGAGAGGTGGAGAGGGAGATGTGAAGGGCAAGTGGGAGAAGTGTGAAGGAGGTGTGAGGGAGGCGGCGGCTGCGAGGCGACGTGTGGGACCCAAGAGAATACAACATCAACCAGGCCTCTCCGCAGGGACCTCAAGCTTAATCCTCGGGGCCGCCTTCTCTGTGTGGCGGCCCGCGTGGATTAGCGACGCCCGACCTCTGTTGACCCGCTACGTGCCGCAGGTCTATAAATACCTCAGCGAAACCCTCACGAGTGGCGAGGCGCTGAGTGTTTACACGGGGCGGCTGGCACTCCAGAGGCACTCGAGGCACTCTAGCGCGACTGGAGAGGCGGCGACAAGGGCAAAGGAAAGGGTAAGCAGTGGAGTGGGTAGGTAGGGGAGGGATGGGGTGAGCAAGCGGAAGGGTAGGTAAGGGTAAGGAGTAAGGAGCGCATTACTTGGAAAAAAGGACCAGGTAGATAGGAGATACGGGAAAGCAGGGGAATGAAGGGGAGAAGGAGAGGACATAACAGACACTGGAGGCAGGGAGAGGGTGATGGATGGTGATGAAAGTAAAGGTGAGAGGAGAGGCTGAAGGCGCAGACCAAGGAGGAGGGGACAGGAATTACGGTTATTAAGGACGCAATCATTTACTCTCTTTTAATAAGCAGGACAGGAAGCGGCACAGAGGCAGGGGAGGAACAGGGTATGGGGAGGAACGTGGCAGAGGGGAAAGGTGAGAGGTGAGGCTGAGGGGGTGACAGGAATTCCGATTATTAAAGAGACATTACTTAACTGTCTTTTCCACGCTCCCTTTCAGCCGGCGGAGGTCACAGGACACGCAGGCACGGCGGAGGCAGGCGGGGAGCATAGAGAAAAGCCGCTGTGAAGTTATGTTGTTGGGGGTAAGGTTTCTCTCTCTCTCTCTCTCTCTCTCTCTCTCTCTCTCTCTCTCTCTCTCTCTCTCTCTCTCTCTCTCTCTCTCTCTCTCTCTCTCTCTCTCCCCATGTAACAGCCACAAAGCTTTATTGATGTTTTATCCATTGCTTTTATTTTGTATCTCGCTTTTTTCCAAGAACTCGGCGTCTGCTTGTTTGCTTGTTTTTTGATGGTAGAGGCGAGGCGATTTTCATTCTTCCCTTCGCTAATTGTCTTCCGGGTGTCTTGTTCCTGCCAGACTGCTCTTCTCCTCCTCCTTCTCTCGTGGATGACGCAGCGGATTCCAGAGTGCCTTTGTTTCGTCCTGGTTGTATCTCTTTCTCTCTCTGTCTTCCTCCTCTCGGTCAGCGTATGCGTCATCCTTTGTTATGAGTTTTGCTATTAGATTTCAGAGATTTAGTTACCGGTGCGATCCAACAGGCGAATGATACTTAGAATTATTTGCCATTGTCTGGACGTATATCCACTCCTCGATCTATTGCTTCCACTCCTACTCCAGCCACCACCTATACCACCACCACCCTCGCCATAAACATGTCTCCTGCACAAAGCGTGAGATGGAGCCGAGATCAAATTACAGGACTATAACCTTTACTTCAAGGACTTCGAGAAACACGATGGGATGCCCCGGATCGCATAAAAACCATTTGACGATGACGAGAAATGAGCGTATCTATCAAATAACGAGACAGAATTTCCTGTCCCCTTAATGTATGTAATGAAAAGAATGTCATCTCCTTTAAGTCGAAAGCGAATTCCTTCCTATGGCAGCAAAAACATGCTTATATAAAATAAACACTCGATCTGTACTGTTATAGACGAATAATATGAATCTACATTTGTCACCTTGATATCTCTTAAAATACATTTCCAGACTGTTTGATCAGATAGCAAGACCTTATTTGTTTTAATGATCTATCATTTACATTACCGTCTTAACCTTTAATGCTCGGGGTTACATGTGAGTCCGAGTGACATACTTCGCTATTTATAGTATTTGTACTCTTCTGTGTGCTACTACTACTTCTACAATTCAAAATAATAATAAGAGTAGTAATAGTAATAATAATAATAATAATAATAATAATAATAATAATAAGTAAATATATAAAAAATATATAAAAGGGAAAAGGAATACAACGAAGAAACCCTTAACGCCCGGAAACATCACTCTCTCCCAACACACGCACAAACAAACGAACACACACGAAAACAAAACAAAACAAAACAGAAAAAAAAACTACACACAGACCTTTCACGACACAGCAGACAGAAACCAACACAGTGGACAAAGAGACTATATATAACTATTCAGTCACACACACACACACACACACACACACACACATTCACCTACCCCTTTACCCACCCCTCCTTCACACACACCTTCACTAGCAGTCACCCGCGGCGCATCCGACCTCGGCATCCCCTTTCCTATTGGCTATGAAGGTGCCCGGAGCCTCTGTCTGCGCCAATCACGCTCCCCCCGCACGTCCCTCCCCCGCGGCCGCTCCACCTTTTATAATATTTGTGTGTGAAAATATTGCGTCTCAGTTTTCAGGCGAGAGGAAGATTTGACAGAGGCGGAGTAACATATAAAGTAGTGGGTTGTGTGCTCTTGTTTGTCTGTTTGTAAGGAGTGGAGTGAATGAAGAGGAAGAAGAGAGGGAGGGCTAAAGGAAAGGCGATTTAAAAGTGTTAGTGAAAAAGAGAAAGTAAGAATTGGGATGAGAAAGCTGGAGAGAGAATGGAAAGAGCGAGGAAAAGAGGAAAATTGCAAAAGGAAACAAGGGAGCGAAAAAAGACGAACTGGGATAAATAAAAAGCAAAAAAGAAAGGAAAGGTAAGGAGGAACTAAAAGAAGGCGAATGAAAAGGCAATAGTGGAGAAAAAATCATGGGGAATAAAGAGAAGGAGAGAAAGGGAGAAAGATGAGGAGGAAGGAGAAAAGATACAACTGTTAAATCAAAAAGAAAAAAAAAGAAGGGGAAAGAGAGAGGACACCGAGGGAAGGCGAAGGAAATGGAGGGAAAAAGAGAGAGGGGAAAAGGAAGCCGTGGGAATAAAGAGAAAGGAGGAAGTGAAGCAAGACAATCAGGAGGAAAGAGGAAGGGACAGTTAGGAAAGAGGGAGAGGGATGGCACGAGAGGGGAGCCTGAAGGTGGCCAACAGAAAACGAGAGAGGGGAGAGAAGGCAGGGGAGGGGAGGCACGAGGGATTGAGGAATAAAGATGGAATCTCTCCATTATTCTCTCCATTATTGCAGTGAATATCTTAATGGGATCTAATTAGAGTGATTAAGCTGTCTCAGGCAATCTATTACTCAGCTGTTGTTTTAAGTGTGTGTGTGTGTGTGTGTGTGTGTATTTAATTAAGGAGAAGAGGTAAAGATTGATACATGTACATTTCTAAATACTCATTAGTATGTATGTTTTGTATGTAATTTAATCATATATATTCATCTTATATATTAATATTTTGTGTGTGTGTGTGAGTGTGTGTTTAAGGATAGAGGAATGTGAAGATTAAAGTGTGTGTGTGTGTGTGTGTGTGTGTGTGTGTGTGTGTGTGTGTGTGTGTGTGTGTGTGTGTGTGTGTGTGTGTGTGTGTATAAAGTATCACATTATTATTAGTAAAATCGGTGTCCCAGTTTTGCACAAAGCAGGTCACTGGGTAAAACTGAAGACTGTAATAACGATAATGAATACAAATAAGAAAGACGTAATTAATCTGTCAATACAACAATTACCTGAGACGGTGTATCAAGACACCTCGCTAAATAAAATTTAATTATTACCCTTTGGCGTCTTCCTCCTCCTGAATTTTGTCGAAGTAATTGTTCTTATTCAATAAATTTGTTTTGGCGTACTTCCTGTGTGTGTGTGTGTGTGTGTGTGTTCCCCTGTCCGAAATTCTCCACACACACGGCGATAATCCCAAGCAACATCCAAACACGTGGAAATAAACACTCCTCACAAAGGCCATATGCATCACATTCATATGATCATTTTTTTATCTCTTCTTTCACTCTATTTTTCCAACCTCTTTTCTTCTATCCCTGCCTCCCTGTCTCCCCTTCGTTTTGTATATGTATGTAGTATTTTTTTTCTCGCATCACTTTTCTTTTCACACCTCCCTCTCTCTTCTCTTCCTCCTTTATCTCTCTTTCCCTTCGTCCCTCTTTATTCCTCCCTCTCCCCCTCTCCCCCCTCTCCCTCCCTTTGCCGCGCATCTCTTGCATGTTAATGAAGCCACTCCTCTCCCTCTCGTCTCCTCTCCCCTACTCTCGTTTTTCTCTATTTTCCTCCACCTTCCCTGTCTCTTATTTATTTTCCTCCTCCTCGTCCTCATTCTCATCTTTGTGATTCTCTTTCTTCTCATTTCATAGCTATATGCTGATCTCTCTCTCTCTCTCTCTCTCTCTCTCTCTCTCTCTCTCTCTCTCTCTCTCTCTCTCTCTCTCTCTCTCTCTCTCTCTTCCCTCCTCACACTGTAACACAAAACACATATGCAGTAAAAAATATTTATTCTAAATGGTTCGCAGCGCGGCACTGCACGAAAAAGGAGAAATACAGAAAGATATGAAAATAGGAGAAGCGAAGGGAGAAGAGGGAGGATGAAAGCTATATGATAAAAAAGAGCAAAAGAAATGGAGAAAATGGAAAGAGAGAAGGAGGGTAAGAACTATATGAAAAGGAGAACGACAAAAGGAAAGAAAACGGACAAAGGAGAAAAGGGAGTGTGAAAGTTATATGAAAAGGGGAAAGGGGAGACAAATGTTAAGGGATAGGGCTGGAGAAAGGAATGTGAGGGAGTGTATGTAACTTTAATAAAATAAAATTCTGATGGAAATCCTTCTCTGTCTGCCGGTCAAGCTGCTGGGGTTAGTTATGGGCAAGAAACATTTTTATTATAAAGTTGAAAAAAATATAAGTTCTGTTTTAATATTAATATGAGGGCATGATAAAGTTTGGCATTCGTATCCACTGCCAGGCTATTGTTTGAAAGTATTGGTCTTAACCCTATACGTTCCGACCCCTTGAGATTTTTCGCGCTCGTATAGCCAGCATCGTATTGATTTTTCTGAACAACAATAACGCTCGTGAACACTAAGTACTGCAACCTAATCAATGGTGTAAAGCAATAGTGAATAATGAGTGAAAAGAAACTCTCAAGAAATAAAATCCTTTTCTCCCTCTTCCTCCTATTCTTCCTTCTTTTCTTCTTCTTCCTCCTCTTCCTATTCTTCCTTCTTTTCTTCTTCTTCTTCCTCTTCTTCCTTCTTTTCTTCCTCCTCTTCTTTCTCCTTTTCTTCTTCCTCCTCTTCCTCTTCTTTCTCCTTTTATTCTGCCTCTTCCTCTTCTTCCTCTTCCTTCCTTCTTCCTCTTCTTCTTCATCTTCCTCCTTCCTGTTCTTCCTCCTCCTCCTCTTCTTCCTCTATTTCCTCCTCTTCTTCCTCTTACTCTTCTTCCTGCTCTTCCTCCTTCCTTCCTCCTCTTCTTCCTCCTTTTCCTTCTTCCTCCTCTT
>NC_066543.1:9156228-9231228 GCF_024679095.1 Eriocheir sinensis
GCTAAAACAAACAAGTGAAAAACAGGAATGCAATATATATTTTTCGCATCCCCATCCTCCCGCCTCTACCCCTGGACCGTTGTACTGGGAGGTGGGGGGGTGAGGGCAGAGGCAAATTCGACGGTGATTGTGGAGGATGGGGGGCGAGGGAGATGAGATGGGGCCACGGCACATGGAGCAGAGTGGGATTGTGGAAGCTTATCTTGTTCTTGTCATTGTTGCTGTATTCACGGCGGCATCCTCTTTCCATTCACCCAATCTTGTCCCCTTTTTTTCCTTTCCTGCCTTCCACTATTTCCTATTCACTCTCCAATCCTTATCCGTCATCCTCATCCTTTTAAGAATCAGTCTCCTCTCCATAATCACCTCCTAAAGTCTTATCAATTTCCACTTCATTCTCATCCTCCTTTGCCTTCCCTCTATTCCTCTATCCAATTTTCATTTCCCTTTTATTTTTTTTTCTAGTATCCCAATATCTTCCACCTATTCCTTCCTTTGGCGTTTTTTTTTTTCATATGTTCATCCCCTATTGTCGACCCGTTTTTCAGCAACCCGGATCAATTCTTTCAGACTGATCTATCCCTCCTCTATCCTCCAGCACCGTTGGCTTTCATTTTGTCTAATATTTCCTATCTCTTCCTTAAATCTTGTCTAGCCCTGTGTATCTTCGTTCTTTTTTTCTCTTCCCTTTTTTTCCGGTCATCTATCCATTCCAAAAGCCTATTCTATTATTTATCTGTCCTCCTTCCATATCACTTTCTCCTCTTGTATTGATTGCTGAATACCCAAGCTTCATATATCCTTTATCATCCTCACCCCTTTCTTCTGTATTCCCTATCGATTTATCAAGCCTTATCTATTCCCCATTCTCGTCTCCTGCTGTCTCCCCTCCTCTTCTTGTATGCCTATTCAGTTCGCAAGTCTTATCTATGTCCCTTTCATCTTCATCTCTTGGCCTCCCCATCTCCCAGATAATGCCTCGCCAGCTGCTTCCTTGTCTCCTTGTCCTACCAGACCATTAGTCATAATCTTCACCATTAGTACCATTCTCCTCAAGCCAATACCTCTCCCTTGCTGCACCATTACCTCCCCCCACCAACGATTACCCCAAGATGTCAGCCGATTTCCATTAGAACACATGACATTACAAAGGGCGAAATAAATGCTTAATTCGCTTCTCCACAAGATAAAGCAAGAAAGTAAGGCTAAAAAAACGAAACTTTTATCCTAGAGGTGTCTTGATACGCTCTTTCCCGTATTTTAAGATTTCATGACCCCGCCTAAAAATGTTATCATCCATTTGGACACGTTTCAACTTTGTGCAGAAACAAATAAAAAAATATATAAAGCATTTGTGTTTTGTAAAAAAAACAAAAAAATCTAAGAATTCATATTGAAATCTGCCTAATAATTCTGTGCATAAATTAATTGATATAAGATATCAAGATTAATTTAACCTCATATTCTGCTTTTTTTTCCAACGCATCACATTGCAAGAAGTCGGCGTGCGTGCAGCCAGGGACTTCGGAATCCTCATAACACTAATCTCTGGTTACCACTGAGGCTTTGAAGTTTTCCTCCGCCAAGGCTCAAAGTTTTTCCTCCTTTTAATCTATTTCGCGGCACTTTGCTTTTCGCGACTCTTTGATCCCTGAGCCAGAGTCATGCCTCCATTCGGCCGCCTTCCCCGCTGGACCAAAGGGAAAAGTGTGCTGGACCAGAGATATCAGAGTCCTGTCACATATTCCATGCTCGTGTTCTGCATTCAGTCACACACACACACACACACACACACACACACACACACACAGACGTACGCACACACTCCTGCCCTCACGTCCAACACTAAATTAATAGCAAAGGGTTCTCGCCACTAGTCTCACTCTCGCTGACATCTACACTCGGCAATATTCATGTGTCGTCCCTGTCTGTCAGCGCGTGCTCTTCACTAAGCTCATCCATCTGCCAGGCTACGACTCCCCCCCAACCCCACCCACCCCCAGCCGTGGTAACCGGTCTGAAAAGTTCGAAGGTATTTATTAAACGAAAGACGAATCAAAACATTAAAACTAATTGTACGGAAGAATAAAAAAGAAGAGGTGATGAGATGATAATGAGTTTGGTATATATCGCTCGGTCTAATTTTCTTGTCTTTTCCCCTTACTGCTAAATTTGATGCCTCGGTATAATTATCTTGCTAAGCCTCCACACACACACACACACACACACACACACACACACACACACACACACACACACACACACACACACACACACACACACACAAGAAACACAAGCACGCACGCTCTCTCTCTCTCTCACTACTTCGCCCCCTGGTCAGCCCGTTCCCGCCGCACGCTGGGTCGTGGAGAGCCGGTGGTGATGGTGGTTTCGGTGGCTCGTGATGGCAAGATAATCCGGGCGCAGCGTCGAGCCCCACTGTCGTTGGGGTAAATGGCGCACCAACAGCAAAGGATCCCCTCATACTGTAGGGACATGAAGGGGTATTAAAGGATATGAGAGGGCTTGAAGGGCCACCCACCTACCATTGGCTCGTTGCTGTGGGTGGTTAGGGTCAGCAGTGCTCATGGTGCCGCTCTGTCAGTCAGGGATACAGAGGTGGTAGTTTTTTTTTTTTTTTGGTTTTATTTCCACACAGCTGGGCTACTAATGGTGAGTCACTAGTTGGATACGTTTTTTAACAGGTTTTAGTAACGCTTTTTTGTTTTCACTTTTGGCTATTCTGGTTATATATGGGTATTCATGGCGTGAGTAACTCCAAGAATGTGTGGCAATGCTTCTCAGCCTCCCTTGGGGTGACTGGGCGCAACAGCTAATGGCGCGCGCCTCTCAGCAATTTAAGGTAGTGATGGCCATCGACGCCTCGCCTTCAGGAGCGTTGTAGCGGGACGGCGCACAACGAGGCTCAGGGTCGTCGTGTCCTCGTTAGCTGGGGGGCGCTGAGTGGCCGCCTTCACGTGTCCTCCAGCAGGCGAGGGGAGAAGCTCGTCACACAACAGTAGCGAGGGTCGTCTAGAGTGACTCTCTTGTGTCTGACGAGACTGCAGAGGAGGGTGTGATGTATTTGCTGGGTTGCCTGAGGTTGTTCGCCTATGTGGGAGTGAATGTGACGTCCATTGCTCCAGACACGTATTTTAAGCATTTGGAAGGTGCTATTCACGCCAAAATGGACAACGATCGGTGTTCTAAATGATTGTACCATAAACATTTCTTTCAGTAACCATATTTCGTCTTTCAATAATACTTTCACGACCCCTTTAGAAACATGACTTTACTAAGAGCTGTGTGCTTGCAGGACCAACTGTTTAATTACCAGTCAGCAAAAAAGTGGCGGTCCAGTGAAGTCTATTGCGTGAACCAAAACATGAAGAACCCTTTTCCTAAAGACAAACAATGCTGGTGACAAAATATGAAGCAAGAATTCTCACTCATAACACTGTGCTGCGCAGAAGGCAACTGTAAGAGAAAAGAGAGAGTGAAATAAAAACCAAACTCTGAAAACCTTTATCAAAACGACAAGTAAACGCGTCGAGGACCCTTAGAAGGCAGGTGCTCGGGGCTGCAGGTGCTCGGCTTGACTCCACCCCTAAACTTTACAGTGTGTCCGGCCACGCCAAAGCCCCGGTCATGCCACTAGGCCTGCACTGCCGCAATATATCCTCCAAGTACTTACCTCGGTCGATGTGTCACGCAACGTCTCTTATCCCTCTTTCCATCACTGCTAAACACACGCACACTCACCCACACAAACAAACATAAAACACACACACATACCCTTGAACTTGCTGTCTTCGTTTTTTTTTTCCTTCTCTCCATTTTATTCTCCAATGTCCCTGTTGTCCTGTCTAGCTTACTTCTTTTGTCGCTTCTTCTCTTTTCCACTTCTTCCCTCCTTACTCCTCTCCTCTTCAAGCACCATCAAGACTGTAACTCTCCCTCCTCCCTCCCTTCCTCTCTCCTTCCTCACTTTCCCTCTTGACACGCACTATCACCTCTCTCAGTCTACCGGTCTCCCTCCCTTCCTCGGGCCTACAGGTGGTTCTCTCACCTGTAATACTCTAAGGAGCGGCAACACCTGTCCTACGTTCGAGTCATTTACTTCGATTAAAGATTGCCTTCCGAGCACGTGAGGGAAAGAAAGGTGAGAGGATGAAAATAAGGGTGATTGAGGATGAGAAAACATTAAGAGGAAAAGGAGGAGGAGGAAGAGGAGGAGGAGGAAGAGAAAGGAAATGGTGATGGTGGTGGTAGATAAGAAAGTAATACAGAAGGGAGAGGAAGAAAGAATTCTAAGCTTGTGTTAAAAGAAAAGAAAGAAAAAGCGTGAATACTCTCTCTCCCCCTTCACTTTCTCTATCTATTTTCCTGGAAGAGAGAGAGAGAGAGAGAGAGAGAGAGAGAGAGAGAGAGAGAGAGAGAGAGAGAGAGAGAGAGAGAGAGAGAGAGAGAGAGAGAGAGAGAGAGAGAGAGAGAGAGAGAGAGAGAGAGAGAGAGAGAGAGAGAGAGAGAGAGAGAGAGAAGGGGGGGGGGGGGGCACAACACCTAGGGAGTTATAAGAGAATGTGTTTTGGGATCGAGCTCAAGAAGTGCGTAAGAGGTCCCGAGTGTGGAAGGGAGACTCACTGAAGGCAACGGTTCATGGTATCAAAACAAAAAGAAAAGCAGCAGCGACACCAAAAACAGCAACAGCAACAACGACAACAACAAAAGCAGCATAATCAAGAACATCTGCGATCAAACCATGTGGTGCAATGTCACTTTTTTCCCTTCACCGTCCTGCTCCCCTCTCGTATACCTTCCTTTTTTGTGCCATTTCCTCGGTATTCCCTCCCCCTTACATCATAAGCTTTTCTCCTTTCGGCAGTGTCGTCCTGCTGCCTCCACATGGCTGATCTTTTGACCTGAATCCGAGTAATATTATGAGGGCAAATACAAGTTATCCTTTTGGGATTTCAAGAGCTTAATTGATATAAATTCTTGAACATCTCGCTTATGTGACAATGCTTCCCACTTATATTAGAAAGTTATGGAATTCATGTCTAGGGTTTAAAAATGGGAACGTGGAAATCTTTCGTAGGAAATAAATGATGCAAGTGTAACACACATTCAGAACGGGAGACAAACACGCCGGCAACCAGTCTTCAAGTTACGTGTGACACATATGCGGCAATGGGCTCTGAAACGTTAGCTTATACTGTTATTGACAATCTGAGAAAGGTAAGATACCAGACAGAGCTCCCAGGAGTAACCTTCCTCGTCTCAACATCGCATGAATCTAGAGCAGGAAACATTCTAACGATTGGAATGCTCTTGTTATGAAGGAAAAAAAAACACAGATCACGATAGCAATCTTCCTAGTCCTATAATCACATGAGTGACGATTTTAACAACCCTCGGATGAAAATAATAAATGCGAGATCTCCCACCTCCATGTCTTACAATTATTGGGTGACTTCAGCAGGTTGCTCATGATACATCTGCACGAAACCACATCCGAGCAGCCATTTACGAGCGTCCCGCCAACACGAGGCAATAAACGGCCTCGTCTCTTCACAAGGAGGCAGTAAAGGGCCACGTCATGGTGCCTTCCGCCGGTCATTGCCTCCCGCTCTCCACGTGATGGCCGCCCGTCAGGCCCCTCAGCGAGCCGCCCGCCCTGACGGCAGCTTTAATCCTTTCATCCACACGCTAACACAGCCGCCGTGATTTCCTTGAAGCTGCTTTACCTCTGCCAATCTCCTCGTCCCTGACCGACGGACCGACGGACGCACCGAATAGCCGGGCCGCCACACGCCTGTCACACACGCGGGCGGCCTGAAGTGTAGGACATTTCCCCTGGTGAAGCTCTGCACCCTGGACATTTCACCCTTGACCTCTATTCCCGGGGACATTCGCACCTACTGGACATTTCCTTCCCTGGACCTTTCCCACTTTGAACATTTACCCCGTTGACCCCTTTCCCCCTGAACAGTATTTTTTTGGACATTTCCCCATCTTCATATATATATTCGTCATACATGTTCATATTAACAAACCAGAGCCAAGTAAAATGACATAAACGAGACGGTAAATAATATCATATTAACACAGTATTGTTGAAGATCTGCAGGTGATTAAAGACCACCGGGGAAAACGTTTAGAGGGGAACATCTCCACGGGAAGAATCTGTGAGAAAGGAATGCGCGAGGAAGAGGTCCACTGGGGAATATGACCCGCCCCCAACCTGCCTCGCCCCGCTCACCCTCCACCCCATCGCCGGCACACGCGCAGCCTATAACGTTTCTATATTATGACATACTCAGGTAATTAGTCTGGCACATTATTTATCATGATATATTGAGGGACAAAAATATATAGCGAGTGTCTGGTGTTATGAAGCAGCTGAAGCGACCATCCAGCGGGCCGTAACGAGTGTAATGGTGGCAATGTGGTGAAGGGCTGCGAGGGGGAGGGGGAGGAAGGGGAGGAGGATACTACATTGGAATTATATAAAAAATTATGGCACACACACACACACACACACACACACACACACACACACACACACACACACACACAAACACACACTTCACAGGCAGGCAGCATTACGAGCTCGCCCTGTCGCATTGGAAGAGCAGCAGCGGCAGAGCAGTCTATGCATGCGTTAGCCACCCCGAGAGTTACCGCTGCATGCGTCGGAAGATCAATCGCGTAACTCCTCCTCCTCGTTACAGCAATCACTTAGCTCCCCTCGTCCCTCCATTACCAGCCGCCTCGCTGCTCAACATCCCCGCCAACACAGCCTCGCTCTTTACGACCCCGTTTCTCCGCACATTTCGCTCCTCCGCCAGCCCTGACTCGCCTCGCCACGCTCGGGATCTAGGGGCGGCCTGGGAAGAGGAGACAGTGGGATGCGACAAGGAAGAAGGGTGGGTGTTGTAGGCATAGGTGGGTGGGTTATTGGGTGCGTGCGTGGGTTATAGGTAGGTGTGTGTGCATGTCTGTGGGTAGGTGGGTAAGGGCGTGGGTTACGGCTTTGTCTGACGCTGGGAGGAGGGGTTCAGACGCCGCAAACTGGATTCTGGCGGCGAATATATGTATAAAAACGAAAAGCTTAATCAACGCGAATTCGATAAGCAGCACGGCGGGGCGTGAAATCTTCTTAGAGGAAATGAGTAATTGATTACTGCGTGAGGAGCAACGACCAGCCACTCGGGCGACGCTCAGCACCCGCGCCCCGGCGAGGAGCACGAGGCGGACTGATGGAGGGGACGATAATTAATAACTATGATTATAATGTCAATGAGGTTGACACTGTTGGTTAGGGTAAGGACTGACAATAATAATGATAATTACAACAATAAAAAAATTACGATAATAATGATAATAATGATAACACCAACAATAATGGAATGAAGATGATGTTAACTATGGCAATATTGATGATACTTAGGGCAATAACCATAACCAACATTATATAAAAAGTGGTAATTAAAAGATGAAAGTGGTGGTACTGATATGAATACTGACATGAAAGAAAAAAATATAATGTAAATAAAAAAAAATACTAATAATAAAGATTTAACTCGTGGATTATGAGGAGGCTTTGAGACGTTGAATTAAATATACCACTCTTTTAATTTATCTTCCTTTGATTTGGTGAAAACTGTAACTTAATCATAAACTAGAAAGATAATTACACTTGATGAGAGAGAGAGAGAGAGAGAGAGAGAGAGAGAGAGAGAGAGAGAGAGAATGTTACTGAAGAGATGAAACATTTCGTATATACTTACTGTGGGGTTCTTGAAAGGTCTGGACTTCCGAAAATCCCGGAAATTCACAGCAATAAAAAAAAAAAAAAAAAAAAAAAATGAAAATTGAGTTATCAGACTCACAGCCCCTCTAGTCCTTATTATTCATTTAAATATCTGACCAATCAAATCTATCATAGGGTAAGCAAAAGCCAGATAAACGTGCTCTTAAGTTTATTGAAAACAACAAAGAAACTCGCTGGAAATTAAGAATAATTAATTAACACCAAGCACACAGCAACCTAGTAGCTATCCTAACACATCCTAGGAATTAGATTACTTAGCTGCAGCTGGGGAGAAGCCAAACCACACCTTCTACCTCGTGTCTGGAGCCTGGAGTCCTTCTGTCCTCTTCTCGTTCCTCACTGCAACGCACCGTGCCCCCTCTTTCCTGCCACGGGCTTCCCTAGACCTGAGTATACAATCACTCTGGAATTTGGATACTACAGGCAGGAAAACCTCGCAATCTTCCACGTGTTGCAGGAGGCGGAAGGGACGTCTGCAGGGTGTCTGGCAGGAGAGGGGTGGCCGGGTGGGTGCGGCGGCCCACAATGCTCCGCGCGCCGTCAAGATGGCAGCTCTCGCCATACGGCATCTCGTTTTCTGTGCAACACTTACGCTAAAAACGCCCTAACGGCTATGGATTGTTATTTATTAATAACTTAACACATGCACTAGGTAAATAATGGTTCATGCATCCCACACATAGCTCAGCGTTGGCAGTATTAACGAAATGATTTGAAATAGCACGCGTTCCCGCCTTCAAGTGTTTCTTCCCGCTCTCTCAATCAAAATGGCGGGGACCCCCGCGGCATCAAGCCACTCCTTGAATGATGAAATCATGACACTTACTTGTTTATTTCTGGTGTGGGATGGGATACTTTTCTTGGTACCAAAAAAATTCTCGGGATTGAAAAATAAATGTGGTTCACTTTCCACGGATACAGAGAATTTTTCACTTCAGGTCATCTCCGGGAAGGTCAAGCAACCAGTACACGTGTATACCGGTGTCTTCCATCCTTCACTCGGGACATCCTTCCTTCATCTGTAGTTCCTCCTCCTAAGACATCCTTCCTTCATCTGTCTCCTCCTTCTAAGACATTCTTCCTTCATCTGCATTTCCTCCTTCTAAGACATCCTTCCTTCATCTGTCTCCTCCTTCTAAGACATCCTTCCTTCACCTGTGTTCCCTCCTTCTAAGACATTCATCCTTCATCTTTATTTCCGTTTCCTATCCAGCTCTTAAAAAGTTTCAAAGAATCTCTGAATATCAATTTCTATGTTCTTTTTGGCGACTCTTGTTTTTATATGAGAGAGCAGCATGTGTCAGGAATTATCATTGTTTTTTTTTTATATTTGTGGTCATAATCTTTCGTACCGTAAAAGAAAGTCAACGGACCCAACAATAGGTGCTTCCAGTACGACAGATTGGACGACACGTGGAGAGCATCAAGTTGTTATTATTTTTATTTCCAAGGTGCGAGAGATGAACAAAACAAAAACGCCCTAGACAAAAAAAAAGTAACTAACAATCAGACGAAAAACAAAAATGCATTTGACAGAATAACAATAACAAATAGAAGAAAAAAAAAAAGCCAAAAACACCCTACTCACAAAACAAACAAAAAATCCCTAGACTAAAAAATAAAAAAATAAAAAAAATAAAAATAAAAAACTTCCTCAACACGATAGTGATCCCGAAAGGCGGAGGTACGAAAAAGGCGTAGGAGTAAGGTAGCGGAGCAGCATCCATCAAACAATTAACTCTTATTGAAACCTTTCGTTCGTTGTTTCTTGTCTAATTCGAGGCAGTAGATTTGTTGTTGCTGTCCATTCATGCATGTCTATTCAGTGTGTGTGTGTGTGTGTGTGTGTGTGTGTGTGTAAGGAAGGTCCGTAGTGAGCATGATTACCGTACACTTGATGTTTATTTGACCCTTTCCATCACTCCATTACGCGTAGTGATAAGATAGGCACCTGGAATTAACTGCGAATCACGTTGGAGCGAAACCAATGAGATCTACAGCTGGCGGCGGCGGGCAGCGCTTAATCTCACCTGGACAGAGCGGGGCGACAGGTGCGTTTAATGAAGACCTGCGTATATTGTGGAGATAACGGGCCGGCTAAATCCTGGATACGAAGTGTTGTGTAACGCCGCAAGACTGATGTGTGTGTGTGTGTGTGTGTGTGTGTGTGTGTGTGTGTGTGTGAGAGAGAGAGAGAGAGAGAGAGAGAGAGAGAGAGAGAGAGAGAGAGAGAGAGAGAGAGAGAGAGAGAGAGAGAGAGAGAGAGAGAGAGAGAGAGAGAGAGAGAGAGAGAGAGAGAGAGAGAGAGAGAGAGAGAGAGAGAGAGAAACGTCATTTAATATCCTTCAACAAAACTTCATCCTCTTTCTGCTCAACTCCATCTTTTTTCTTCTTCTTTTTCTTCTTCTTCTTCTTCTTCTTCTTCTTCTTCTTCTTCTTCTTCTTCTTCTTCTACGTCCTCCTCCTCCTCCTCCTCCTCCTCCTCCTCCTCCTCCTCCTCCTTATCCTTCCTATCCTTCCTCAAGACCTAAACACACGCTGTAGGCAAATGAAATCCTGACCGAGCGACCGAACTCAACTCCTGTCGAACTTCCACCTGTTTTCGGCCAATTACCAGGTTCGATTGATTAACTTTTGTTGCCAGACTCTCTCTCTCTCTCTCTCTCTCTCTCTCTCTCTCACACACACACAGACACACGATACCCGGAGCTGCTCTCTCAAAAATAACAACTCTTTCACTCATTATTTTTTTTATCAAGCGCTTCTCGACAACGTAATCGAGAAAGAGAAAAAAATAACACAGCATGAACGACTTCCACCCTCGATTAAAAGCAACTAACAGATATACACAGACACTCGCTGTTCCGGGAAGTGGCCGAGGACAGGACGGAGGGCATTATCATCTTTCCGCAGCTTCGACTTATGACGCCCAACAAAACTTGAGTGCTGGAGAAGTTCGGGAGTTGTTGCTTGATAAATTTAAGCGTCTTTTGTTGTGATTGTTTCTCCGGCAAGCGTCCTGATGTCGTGTTGCTAGTAAAAAGACTTCTCCGGCAAGCGTCCTGATGTCGTGTTGCTAGTAAAAAGACCATCAATCATATTAGTGTTTCTTTTTATATTTTTTTTTGTCAGTCTATTCCAAGAGCACTTCGACACGCAAGTTCAGTTCCAGGGCACGAAATCCCCTGTCACGTATTGATATTTTCTTTCATACGCGGATCCAATGAAGCAACTTTCTACGTCACACATAACAAACAGACATGCAACACAAGCGCACTCACTCAACTTTTCGCATTAACACGCAAACAACCAATATTATTTTTTTTTTCATGCGACACACAGATGGAACACAACCAATGGCGAACTAAAATTGCACCCCCCGTCACGTGACACCCATAAAGCTCTGTAGCACTACGTCGACAGCGGCTTAGCATAACACATATACACACTCACGTCATAAAAGGGATGATCCACTTAACTGCTAATCCTGGACCCACTTCACACACACACCTGCAAAAGTGAGCCGTCCCCATTCTGAGCATAACAATAAGCTTAATGTTAGCAACTGTATTACTCGTGTTAATGCATTTTGGGACGGTGGTTGGTGAATCAATTTTACTCAGGAGCTGCTACGTGTAGGTCGAAAAGTCTCGTGGAGTCTCTCGGTATAGCTTTATGTTTTTATTTCCACCATTTTTCTTAGTTGGAGATGTGGCTTCACGACCATTCTAAATTAATAACAGGATTACGTTTGTTAATAGTCTTTTGCGGTACGAACAGTTACAAAAAATAGAAAATAATACTTAATACATGCTTCTCGCTAAAAAACAGTCACCAAAAAGAAACATAAGCATAGTATCCAGAGGTGTTTATGGTATCAAATCCCAAGTATTTGATATCCAGCCCCCTCAGGCTCACACTTCCTCAATAGGCTTTTTCTTAGACGCCACGAATTTTATCGGTTTCCCATTTGGTATTTCCCTTCTGGCATCTTGCATTTTTTCCAAGGATCCAATGATTAATATTTGATCCCTTTGAGAAGAAAACGGGGGACTGGATTAATTTCTTTAAAGCAGTGACTCTAAACATCTGAAGGGGATTATAGCTTGAGGGAGGGAGGAGAAAGAGGAGGAGGAGGTGGAGGAGGAGGAGGAGGAGGAGGAGGAGGAGGAGGAGGAAAAGAAGAAAAAAAGATGATAAGGAAGGTTGAAGATAACGAAGAAGAGGTAAAGGGAAAGGAAATGAAAAACAATGAAGATAAAAGAGAAGAAACTAGAAGAGGACGTTGAGGAGAACGGGCACGAGGAATGGAAAGAGGAGGAAGAGGGAGAGCAAGGGTAGAAAGAGAAAGAAGAGAAGGAGAAGAAGAGGAGAAACAGGAGGAGGAGGAGAAGGAGGAGAAGAAGCAAAAGGAGAAGGAGAAAGAGGAGATGGAGGTGATAATGGAGGTTCAGGGAAAGGAAAGAGAAAATAATGATGTACAAAATATAAACGTCTAATAACAGAAGAAACAGAAGGACGAAAAATAATCTTAAAAAAAAAAACTAGAACGCATTATTCAAGAGTAACACAAGACACAGGCTATACCTCACCGCCCTTCCCTTCTCTCCCTTCCCTCGTCCCTCACTCTCTTTCCCTCCTTTGCATGCCTTTCTGATTCACCATCCTCTGCACTCGAGTTTCCCCCCTCGTCGCTTCGCTCTTCTTCACTCTCAACTGCAATTCCTCTCTTCCCTAAGCCTCTCTACTACTTTGGTAAAC
The DNA here is from genome assembly GCF_024679095.1 of Eriocheir sinensis. Lineage (NCBI taxonomy): Eukaryota > Metazoa > Arthropoda > Malacostraca > Decapoda > Varunidae > Eriocheir > Eriocheir sinensis. The sequence continues at coordinate 9,168,827 of NC_066543.1, forward strand.
AATTTCACTCAAGCAATAGCCACTTCCCTCCTCCTCTTCCTCCTCCTCTTTCTGCTGCTCCTTCTCGTCCTCCGCTTCCAAGTTTATTCACCCTTTTCGAACTTCTCTACAAATGCAGCAGAAAATTTAACAGTAGCCCAAATCTCCTCCTCCTCCTCCTCCTCCTCCTTTCCTCTTCTTCTTCTTCTTCTTCTTCTTCTTCTTCTTCTTCCTCCTCCTCTTCCTCACCAGCCTACCATCACCACCAGCACCGTCATACATAATTTCAAAGTCCCTCCAAAGTTGCTTTTCCTCCTCCTCTTCCATGTCCACACTCCTCCTTTCCTCCTCCTCCTCCTCCTCCTCCTCCTCTTCGTCCTCCACCTTCTCCACCACAGCACCACACCGCTTTCACCATTTCCTCCACCTTCACGCTTTCCTTTCCTAACTCCCTCCCAAGTTGATTTTCCACTAAAAAAAACTTCCAATATTAAGTTGCCCCAGAACGAGTGTCCACCAGCTGTGCCTACGATTGCGCGTACTACTGAAAGGGAAAACAATTTATCTCCAGGGACAGGGGAGAAAAGGTATTGTCGTTGTTGTAGTTCTTACTGTTGTTGGCGTGGCTGTGGTGGTGGCTGTGATAGTGGTTACAGAGGAAGAATCCGAGAGCAAAGCAGAAAGAAAGATAATCAAAGGAAAATGAAAAGAGGAGGTGAAAAGTGTATAAGAAGATAGCCAAGAGACGGAGACGTTGGAAAACAGGAAGAATGCAAACGAGGAGTAGGAGGAAGAAGAAAAGAAGGAAGAGCAGGGAAACTAGGTGGCAGAGATGGAGTAGGATTCGGGGAAGTGAGAGACAGAGCCAGAGCAAGCAGTGGAAGATCAAGAAGAAAGGAAAAACAAAGAGGAGGAGGAAGAGGAGGAGGAGGAGGAACAAGTGGAGAAGGAGGAAACATGGAAACATGGACTAGCAGGCGGCAGAAAGCCTGTTGGCTCATTACTAGGCTGCCTGCTTTCAGTGATTTAATCAATCCGTTTGCCATAGGAGTGGCTTGCAGGGAAGGATTAAAGCACTTGTGCATCTACTTTTGGATATGTTCAAGTCACTCCTGTTGCAGCAAAGTGGCAATCAATGCGTTTCTTGAATGAGTTGATGCTCTCTGCGCTAACCACTTCTGCAGGGAGGCTGTTCCAGTGGCGAACAACCCTATTCGAGAAATAACTCCTGCCTATGTCGGTATGGCATCGCTTTGCAAGAAACTAGAAGAGGACGAAGAGGAGAACGGGTACGAGGAGTGGAAAGAGGAGGAGGAGGGAGAGCAAGGGTAGAAAAAGATAGAAGAGAAGGAGAAGAAGAGGAGAAACAGGAGGAAGAGGAGAACACAAAAAACACAAAGAAAGAACAAACAACAGCAGACCTGATGGTTCTTACGAGGCTGTTTGTGACAAGCTACACCAACTAATCAAAGGTGAAAGATGAAGGACAGCAAAGGCGAAGGCTCCTCCCCACCCCCCTACACCCCATCCCTCCGGCCAAAGCTGGCAGGAAAGGAAAAAGAACTATGCAGCATTCAACTGCAATTCCTCTCTTCCCTAAGCCTCTCTACTACTTTGGTAAACAATTTCATTCAAGCAATAGCCACTTCCCTCCTCCTCTTCTTCCTCCTCTTCATGCTACTCCTTCTCCTCCTCCACTTCCAAGTTTATTCACCCTTTTCGCCCTTCTCTACAAATGCAGCAGAAAATTTAACAGTAGCAAAAATCTCCTCTTCCTCCTCCTCCTTTCCTCTTCTTCTTCTTCTTCTTCTTCTTCTTCTTCCTTTTCTTCTTTTTCCTCTTCTTCTTGTTCTTTTTCTTCTTGTTCTTTTTCTTCTTCTTCTTCTTCTTCTTCTTCTTCTTCTTCTTCTTCTTCTTCTTCTTCTTTTTCCTCTTCTTCTTCTTTTTCTTCTTCTTCTTCTTCTTCTTCTTCTTCTTCTTCTTCTTCTTCTTCTTCCTTCTCCTCCTCACCAGCCTACCATCATCACCAGCACCGTAATACACAATTTCAAAGTCCCTCCAAAGTTGCTTTTCCTCCTCCTCTTCCATGTCCACACTCCTCCTTTCCTCCTCCTCCTCCTCTTCCTCGTCCTCCACCTTCTCCACCGCAGCACCACACCGTTCTCACCATTTCCTCCACCTTCACGCTCTCCTTTCCTAACTCCCTCCCAAGTTGATTTTCCACTAAAAAAACTTTCCAATATTAAGTTGCCCCAGAACGAGTGTCCACCAGCTGTGCCTACGATTGCGCGTACTACTGAAAGGGAAAACAATTTATCTTCAGGGACAGGGGAGAAAAGGTATTGTCGTTGTTGTAGTTCTTACTGTTGTTGGCGTGGCTGTGGCGGTGGTTGTGACAGTGGTTACAGAGGAAGAATCCGAGAGCAAAGCAGAAAGAAAGGAGAGGTAGTCAAAGGAGAATGAAAAGACGAGGTGAAAAGTGTATAAGAAGATAGCCAGGAGACGGAGACGTTGGAAAACAGGAAGAATGCAAACGAGGAGTAGGAGGAAGAAGAAAAGAAGGAAGAGCAGGGAAACTAGGTGACAGTGATGGAGTAGGATTCGGGGAAGTGAGAGACAGAGCCGGAGGAAGCAGTGGAAGATCAAGAAGAAAGGAAAAACAAAGAGGAGGAAGAGGAGGAGGAGGAGGAGGAGGAGGAGGAAGAGGAGCAAGAGGAGGAGAACAGCAGAGTACAACAAAGAAAGAAAGAATGAGAGAGAGAAAGAGACACATAAATATGGTTAAAGAAAACATGCAAGAAAAATAGACGACATTCACAGACGAGGAAGAGCATGAGTTAGGAAAATATTTGTGTTAGTGAGGGAGGAAAGAACGAAGGAGGAGAGAAAAAGGTGGTAAGAAGAAGAATCAACATGAGATTATTGCTTCTCTCTCTCTCTCTCTCTCTCTCTCTCTCTCTCTCTCTCTCTCTCTCTCTCTCTCTCTCTCTCTCTCTCTCTCTCTCTCTCTCTCTCTCTCTCTCTCTCATATGTACGAGGGACGGTGAAAAAGAGGAGGAAGGGGACAAGAAGAAACGAGAGAAAATAGCAAATAGCAGAGGGGAAGGAGAGCAAGAAAGGCGTTTTTTCCACCGCGAGAACAAAACACACACACACACACACACACACACACACACACACACACACACACACGCACAGAGGGGATTATTGCTTCCACTTTCCCACATCTCTCTCTCTCTCTCTCTCTCTCTCTCTCTCTCTCTCTCTCTCTCTCTCTCTCTCTCTCTCTCTCTCTCTCTCTCTCGTCAGTCGTGCAATATGAAAAGATTAATTAATCCAAACACAAACTTCATTATCAACGTTGCGAGGCAGGTATTGGGGGAAGCTTTGATACTTTATAAAATTTGAAACTATTAAAGAGAAAAACGAGAATATCATTTGTCGGTCATTATGAAGTGTGTATGGTTTATGTTTCTTATGTATATTTCTCTCTTTCTGTTCAATATATGTTTAAACCACATTTTTTAATTCTATTTCCGTCAGTACCTTTGTCTATCTGTCAGTGTGTCTGTGTATCTGTCTGTATATATGTATGTATGTCTCTCTATCGATCTCTCTATTTATCTCACTTTCTGACTATCTATCCATCCATCATTTAATATATCTACCCATCTATCCATTCATTTTTGTGGGATCGCAGTATAACGAATATATATTAACAAAGGACACAAATAGAACACTCATAACCTTAACCAACTAATACATAATGTTGGCTTTCTGATGAGTCTGGACGTACATTGTATAATCCCCTTCCAACAAAGTCGAGCGAGTGGCTTTTTTTAATGATGCGCGGGATTATGTTATCGGGGCCGCGGTAATGACGGCCGCCGCTGCTCGCTGTGACTGGCCGGCCGGCGGGGGGGTGCCGCGCGCCGAGAGTGGAGGTAAATCGCGCCTTAATGGGAATGAGGCACCGGCGCTTCAGTACTGCGAGAATATCTGTGCAGTTTCCATGAGAACTCGACGCTCATCATGTAGTACAGTATGCACATTTCCCTCCTAATTGAAATCCACTCGAGCAAATGCCTTCTTAAATACACTTGGATATCAACTGAATTCGAGAAGTGTCTTGATACCCGCTATTGAGAGAGTTCAATTCCTAGCGACCCGATATATCGAACCACAGTCATTTAATATAGTAAACGACAAATACGTACACGCTTATCAGTAAATCAAGAGTAGGTTATGCATGAGTGAAACTGAGATGAAATAAGCTGAATCTGTAATAGTAGGTGAGGGAAAACGTTAATGGAAAGGAAACTAATTAAAGACGAGGTTTTAGTCCCAAGGCTTCGTAAACAAACAAACGTACAAAGCCGAGGCGAGATCAAAGCGGCGCCCTCAGTGGCATTAACGCTGCAGGTCACGCCAAAAGGGAATTTCTCAGGGAATACTAATGGAACAATGAAGGTAATGAAAAAAAGGTGTGTTGAGAGAGAGAGAGAGAGAGAGAGAGAGAGAGAGAGAGAGAGAGAGAGAGAGAGAGAGAGAGAGAGAGAGAGAGAGAGAGAGAGAGAGAGAGAGAGAGAGAGAGAGAGAGAGAGAGAGAGAGAGAGAGAGAGAGAGAGAGAGAGAACAGGTAGAGAGACACACAGACAGACAGACAGGGTGTTGGTGTGAGGGAGAAACAAAGTAAAGACAATATAGTCATTTTTCACTATGACATTAATTCCTTTACTGTCCTCTTACACCATGCCTCCGATATGCCATTCTGATACCTTCCTTCTCCTTGTCCCTTTCTTCTTTTTTTATTTGTAGTACGTAGTTCTTTTGCTTGCGGAGCTTGGCACAAGTTGCATCAAAGTGTATTGGTTGTACGGACGCGAGGTTAATAGGTAACACGTGCGAGGTTATGGTCACGGTGCTACGACGTATTACAAGCTCTCTCTTGCTAAGAGATGCCAGTGTTACAAACTTAAAACAAACAGCAACCTCAATTAACTGTTTTCACACAATCTGCTAAATAATATATATATATATATATATATATATATATATATATATATATATATATATATATATATATATATATATATATATATATATATATATATATATATATATATATATATATATATATATATATATATATATATATATATATATATATATATATATATATATATATATATATATATACATATACATATATATATATATATATATATATATTCTCTTTTAAACATATGAGGTTAAAAGCAATAGCTGTTTCACAATTGTTCAGCTTTTGTTGGATTTTCTCTATTAGTCGGATCAACTCTTTTATTTTACGGTCTCTAACGCCCCGAGGAGCTTTAAAGCTTTGGAGAGATTAGGTGTATCTATTTATCTATCCATCTATCTATCTATCTACACACACACACACACACACACACACACACACACACACACACACACACACACACACACGTAACAGTTTAAGCGGAAAGTGTAAGAGGAAAACTCTTAGTAAAACCACCAGATCTTTTAAAAAAGACATTCACCACATGTAAGTACTAACGACAAGACTTTTTTTTTACCTCTGATAGCTTAGAGAGAAGCTAGAGGATGGGAAAACTCCCTAGAGAACCATATGACAATATTGAAGGAGGCACGGGAGGTTAGGTTCATCAGTTCGTTCATCGGCTGGGAACTTGACGTATCCTCCCTTGAGCGGTTCTCTGGTTATTAGTCGGCGTCCGCACCACCATCATCACCACCTATACCACCATTACATTCCAACCAACAACTCCACCACTACTACAGCCGCTGCCGCTGCCGCTTAACTCTGCAGAAAGTTGTGGTGTGGAATGACTACGTAACTTGAGCGAAAGTGTACCCTGTGCCTGTGTATGTGGGTGCATGAGCGGTGGTGTGGGTCTCGGTGTGGGTGTGGGCTTGAGCGCGGGTGGGGGCTGTTGAGGTTGTGGGTCCGAGTGTATGTCGGTGTGGGTGTGGATGTGAATATGGGTGTGTGGATGCTTTGAATGTAGATTGTTTCGTGTGTAAGGTGACTATTGCACGGGAGAGCCAGAGCAAGTGGTATGAGGCAATTAAAGAGAGGTAAACAAGGTGACGTAAGAAGTGTACTAAGAGTGATATCGTGAGTCAGGTAATGTGAGGAGGTAAGATAGGTAAAATCAGGTAGGTAGAGTGAAAAAGGTGTGTCAGGTAGGTATGGTAAGGCAGGACACATAACTGATGAAGGTAAGGGAAAGTAACGTGACAGTAGGACAGATGGTGCAAGTAAGATGAGACAAGCATAAGGTAGACAGGTAGGAAGGTAGGTAGGTAGGTGGGTAGGACAGGCAGGTAGGTGAAGCAAGGCAGGTGAGACAAGGTTGGTAGGTATTCCCAGCCAGGTAGCGAGCGTCCCGTACCCAGGCAGAAGCACTCTAGTTTCTGATTAAGAGCTCCAAGGACTATCATGTACGGATTTACTTTAATGGGTTCAGTTAATTACATAATATCATGAGGATGCACGTCTCCCATACTGTGAACGAGAGAGAGAGAGAGAGAGAGAGAGAGAGAGAGAACGCATAACTAGTACTCGGAGAAAGATAAGAAGAAAAACGTGGTTGGCAAGAACGTCTCATTAAGGGGTCGGAGCAGAAAATTACCAGGAAGTCTAAAAACTTTCTCAATGTAGTGGAATTCCAATGCTCAAACCTGGAGCCTGATTTTTCCTCCTTCGCTCTTTCTTTCTCTTCATTTCATTTTACTTTAATTTTTCCTCGACTTATTATTCTTTTTATTTGTCTTATCAACCTTTTCTTATTTTTTATTTCCTTTTTTTTTTTTTTTTTGCACATGGACCCTGATTTCTGTTTTTCTCTTTCTTTGTCTTAATTTTTTTTACTTTACTTCTTTTAGACTTATTATACTTTTCTTGTCTTCTCAACCTTTTTTCTTATTTCTATTTCCTTTCTTTGCACATGGAGCCTTATTTTTCCTTATTAATTCTTTTGGCTTCATTTTTTTGCTTTACTTTTTCCTCAACGTATACTTTTCTTTTTTTCCACTTTTTCTTCTTTTTTTCTTCTGCTTCTCTTTCTTTCTTTTTTTTTTTACTTTATTATTCTTCGACGTAAAAGTTACATGACATTTTTTTGCCTTTTCAGTTTATCCTTCTTTTCCTGTTTCCATTCTCCTCATTTGGATTTATTTTCTTCCCTTCTCTCTTTCCTTTTCTTAATTTTTTTACGCCTCAGGCACAGGTCCTCTTCTCACCTTTTTTCTTTTTTTCCTGCTTCCATTCTTTGCAACTGGAACCTAATTTTTCTTCTTCTTTTTCTTAATTTTTCCACTTAACGTTTCCTCGGCTTGTTACATGTTTTTTCTTTGTCTTTTCAATCCTTTTTCTTCTTCTTTTCCTACTTCTTTTCTTTGCACCCGGAACTTCATTTTTCTTCTCTTCATCCTTTTACTTCACTTTTCTTCGACTGATTACAAGTTTTATTGCATTCTCAACTTCTTCAATTATTACTTACATTTTTTTTTTGTTAGGTGAAATTCTTATATTTTCTTCTACTTTTACTTAATTTGTTCCCCTTTTCTTAACTCTTTCATGCACTTATAACATGATTTAAGTATTCCTTCCTTGTACTTTTCTCTTCCTACCTCCTTTCTACGATTCTTAGCCTCAGATATCTATTTCTCTATTTATTTTCCTTTCTCATTTATTTTTACTTTACTACGATTTAGTTTCCACCTCCTGTTCCTCTCCTTGTCCTCGTCCTCGTCCTCGTTCTCATTCTCCTCCTCTCCATCTTCTATTCCTCTCCTCGTCCTTCTCCTTCTCCTTGTCCTCGTCTTCGTCCTCGTCCTCCTTCTCATTCTCCTCCTCTCCATCTTCTATTCCTCTCCTCGTCTTCGTCCTCGTCCTCGTCCTTCTCCTTCTCCTCTCCAGCTCCTCTTCCTCCTACTCTCTCTTCATTAATTTTCACCCGAAACCTCATTTTCTTTCTCCGTGTCTTTTTCCAATTCTTTTTTGAGCTTGTCCTCGCACTTATTACATTCTTTCCGCCTTTCTTTCTTCCACGTCTTTTCATTTATTTCTCTTCATGTTTAATTTACGTATATTAATTTTCTGTCTTTTTGTTTTCCTCTGAGATACGTTTTTCGTTTTCCTGGATTTACTTTTTCTTTATCTTATTTTCTTCATGTTTATTTCATCTATTACATTTGTTTTCATCATTCGCGGCTATTTCATTTTATTTAACTTTTTTTATCATCTAGTCAATTTTGAATGACCTAAACTCTCTCTCTCTCTCTCTCTCTCTCTCTCTCTCTCTCTCTCTCTCTCTCTCTCGTTCCTTTTTTCCTTTTATATTCCCCACTACTATCTCTCGAATTTTCTTTTCCTCCTTATCTGCTTCGTCATCTCCAACGCTCTCTTCTTTCTTCCGCCTTTCTCCTTCCTTTCTTTATCTTTCTTTTATTTTTCTGACTTTTTCGTTTTTCCTTTCTCCTCATACGATTACTTCATCTCTTATCCGAATGCACTCACTCCCTTCACTGCCTCCTCCTCCTCCTCCTCCTCCTTTCTCCCCCTGCACCAACCACCACAACCACCTGAACCACCACAACCACCTGAACCACCACCACCACCACCACCACTTCCTCCTCCTCCTTCTCTTCTTCCTCGAAATAGATGAGAGAGCCTGTATCCCTCTATCAGTGCCCAAGAGAAGGAGAGAGGAGTCTTTGTGTTTCGTGAATCAACAAACCGTCAGCATTTCACAACACACAACAATGCTCCACAACTCAATTCAATTCCATCCCAAAACTCAATTCCGTCCTACTCCACATTCCTTTATCTTCCACTCCTACACTCCATATCCATAAAACACACTCCCTCCACTCCACTCAACTCTCCGTCCACTATATCACCTTCACTTACTTCACCGCCCCCTTTTTCACATCGCTCCACATCGTACTCCACTTCGATCCACACTCCAAACTGCACATGTTTTTCTCCCACCTTACAATACACTGTACATATATAAATCACTGCCCCCCAAACCACACATCCCACTACACTTAACGCTACTCCACTTCCCTTCCCTCTTATTATCGCACTCCACCTCAATCCACACATCCAACTCCACTTACCACATCACACCTCGTTCCCTTCACTTCACTCCACGCCTGACACTCGACTCAACATCATCTTCAGCACTACACTCCGACCACCACACGAACCACATCTCAATCCACAGCCCTACATCCACCCATTCCACTCTACATTACACTGCACAACCTACACTCCACCCCTTCCCTCCCGAAAAATCTTACACCTGACTGCGAGACTACACCTGCCAGGAATTAGGAAGGTAAAGCGTGAGACAGGTACGAATAAGGGATAAGGTGGGACAGGTGAGGTCCGGGGGGTGGCGGGTTGGACAGAATTAATGGAGGGGTTGGGGAGGACGTTAGAGAGGGTATGGCAGGTGTGGGACAGGAGAGGGAGAAGACAAACGAGAGGAAAAAAAATAAAGGAGACGCAAATGAGGCGATTAGAGGGAGGAGTGTGACATAGAGGAAGAATAGCAAGAAGGGATGTGTTTGGTAGTGGAAGGGACAGGCTAGTGCGTTGATACGGGAAAAATATAAGCATGACATTAGTTAAGAAGAGAGGGAGGAAGGAATACAAAAGGAAATGGAAATAGAGACCGTTGAAAGGAAAATGTGCCTATAGCAAAAGGAAGAGGAGGAAGAGGAGGAGAGGAAAGGGGAGACTGAGGGAAGGGTGTGAATATAAAAAAAAGTGGAAAGGCAAGTGAGGAGACATGATGAGTAATGAAATAAAAAAAAGGAGGAAGGACTGATGAGAAAGAAAGGGGGGAGGAGAGGCAAGGGGGAGGGAATGCAGGGGAGAGTTAAGGAGGAGTAGGAGGAGATGGGGGAGGGGGACGAGTGCATGACAGTCAGGTCGTTATGGAAAGAGATGCCACCATAAGACGCTGCAAAACCCAAGGGCGCTAACATAACCGCTTCAGGGTTCCGCGGGGGGATTATTTGTGTCCCGGAGTGAGGCTTTTCGAGGTGGGGTGAAGGAGGAAGCTTAAAGTGTTGATGCAAAAGGAGAAGGAGGAGGAAGAGGAGAAGAGGCAAAAATCAGAAGAAAAAAAGATGAGGTAAAAAAGAACAAGGAAAACAAGGATGCATGTAGTTAGAGAATAAGGAAAAAGAAGAAAACGAGGAAGAGGAAGAAACACAGGAAGGGGCACTAAAATAATTCCGAGTAAGGTGAAGGAGGAAGCGCTGATGGAGAAAGAGAAGGAGGATGAAGAGAAAAAAAAAAAAGCAAAAATGACAGAAAAAACAGCAACAAGGAGAGGAGGGATCCATGTAGTTAGAGGATAAATAAAGAATATGAAAACGAGGAGGAGAAGATAGAAACAAAAGCAGGGGCTGAGGTGGCCGTGGTAGTAAAGGAACAAACTTGCGATTATGGGGTGCAGGAGGGAGGGTGATGTGGTTGCCAGGGCGTTCCAGGGTGTTCCTGCGAAGAGCTAAATGCGGTGGAAAGGTCGTGAGGAAAAGTGCTTGAAGGAGATATGGCTTTAGGGTAAGTGGGGAGGAGGGGTGGAGGGGGAGGAGGAGGGGAAGGAGAGGGAAGAAGTGATAAGAAGGAGGGAAGGATTTACAGAAGAAAGGGAGAGGGCCGGAAGGAAAGACAGAGGAAGGGAAAGAGGTGGGGAAAGGGAATATAAGGAAGGGAAGGACAGAAGAAAGGAGGAGAAGGGAGGGGAAAGGATAAAGGAAGTTTGGAATGAAAAGCAGGGAAGGAGAAAGGGAAAGGAAGGAAAGATATAGGAAGGGATAAAGGTGGGGAAAGGGAATGTAAGTAAGGGAAGGAGAGAGGACAGGATGGGAAGGGATGGGAAAAGGATAAAGGAAGGGTGGAGAGAAGGGTAAGGAAGGAGAGGAGGAAGGGAATACACAGGAAAAAGGAAAGAAGAGGAAGGAAGAAGAAGAGGGAAACAGGGCTGTGAGGGTAAAAGAGGGAACACACATAAACACCTGTGCTGGGAGGGGTGAGTGGGTGAGGGGGCGGCGCGGACGTGGTGTTTGGGATCGTGGCTCGGTGTACAATTTCCAATCAAAGCGATAAAGAAAAGAGGAATTCCGCGTAGGCGTTTTAACCTCTCACCTGACACGTAACATTCAAATATCAAGGTGAGGAGGTGGCAGGAGGGGAGGAGAGCAAGCGGAGGTGGGAAGAAAAAGAGGAAGGGAAGACGAGAGAGGAAGCAAGGCAGGAGGAAAAAAGGGGAAAAGAAGGTAAGGAGGGAAAAGTTGCTCCGTAAAGTTTTTTGACTTACTTAATGGAGGTTTCGCTTCCCTAACGAAAGCTGTTTGTGCGATGGAGTGTATACAGGAAGGCTGAAAGAGTAGGGGGTGGGGGGGAGGGGATTATACACGGTAAGGAGAGGTGTTACGAAGAGGAGGAGGGAGAGGGACAACAGAGGGCAGGAGGGTGGAGGGAAGTGGATGTAAGGAAGCTGTGGAGGTAGGGCGTTAAGAAAATGGTGAGAGGCGGGAGTGAGGAGGGAGAGAGATAAAGTAGGAGTGAAAGATAGTGGAGAAAAGAAGAGGGTTAAGAGGGTTGGATATAGAGGAGGGAGGGAGAGGAAAAAACAGGGGTGGTACGTACGAGATTGAGAGTGGAAGAGGAGAGGCAGAACGGGTGAGAGAAATGGGTGGGAGGAAGAAGGAAAAAAGAGGAGGCAAAACTTGGGTGGAAGAGGGTTAAGGGGGTTTGATATAGAGGGAGGAAGGGAGAGGAAAATAATGGGGTGGTACATACGAGATTGGGAGAGGCTGAGGAGAGGCAGAACCGGGTGCGAGAAATGGGTGGAAAGAAGAAGGAAAGGAGGGGAGGCAAAACTTGGGTGGAAGAGGGTTAAGGGGGTTTGATATAGAGAGAGGAAGGGAGAGGAAAATAATGGGGTGGTACATACGAGATTGGGAGAGGCTGAGGAGAGGCAGAACAAATGGGTGGAAGAAGAAGGAAAGGAGGGAGGCAAAACTTGGGTGGAAGAGGGTTAAGGGGTTTGATATAGAGAGGAAGGAGAGGAAAATAATGTGAGAGACATGGGTGGGAGGAAGAAGGAAAAAAGAGGAGGCAAAACTTGGGTGGAAGAGGGTTAAGGGGGTTTGATATAGAGGGAGGAAGGGAGAGGAAAATAATGGGGTGGTACATACGAGATTGGGAGAGGCTGAGGAGAGGCAGAACCGGGTGCGAGAAATGGGTGGCAGGAAGAAGGAAAGGAGAGGAGGCAAAACTTGGGTGGAAGAGGGTTAAGGGGGTTTGATATAGAGAGAGGAAGGGAGAGGAAAATAATGGGTTTGTAAAGACTAGATTGGGAGAGGCTGAGGAGAGGCAGAACAAGAAGGAAAGGAGAGGAGGCAAAACTTGGGTGGAAGAGGGTTAAGGGGGTTTGATATAGAGGGAGGAAGGGAGAGGAAAATAATGGGGTGGTACATACGAGATTGGGAGAGGCTGAGGAGAGGAAGAACGGGTGAGAGAAATGGGTGGAAAGAAGAAGGAAAGGAGAGGAGGCAAAACTTGGGTGGAAGCTGATGAAAAAAAAAAAGAACCATCATATAGACATTACCTCATTTTTTTTTTACTTTTTCCTCTTTTTTTTCATCTCCTTTACAAACACACCTCCATGTTTGTAGTCATATTCCACTTACCTCTCTCTCTCTCTCTCTCTCTCTCTCTCTCTCTCTCTCTCTCTCTCTCTCTCTCTCTCTCTCTCTCTCTCTCTCTCTCTCTCTCTCTCTCTCTCTCTCTCTCTCTCTCTCTCTCTCTCTCTCTCTCTCTCTCTCTCTCTCTCTCTCTCTCTCTCTCTCTCAAACATCCATCCCACACACCACACCACCACCCACACAATCATCATCACCATCACCATCACCACCATCACCGCCACCACCGCAATCATCATCACCATCACCACCACCACCATCACCACCACCACCGCAATCATCATCACCATCACCATCACCACCATCACCGCCACCACCGCAATCATCATCACTTTAACCACACAACACACATATTTACACCACCTCAGGCGGGCCCTCCTCCCCCTTTATCTCCACCACCACCACCACCGCATTTGCCGCATGGGTGAAAATATAATACGAATGAGTGGGTAAATAAATGCACATAGAGGAAAATAATATAATAAAGGAATAAACTAAGTCCGGAGCGATTAATTTCAACGCCACATTCAAACTTCAAATAATTTCTAACTCGACCGCTTTCACTGCCACCGCCACCACCCCCATTCCTACCCCTATTACCACCACCACCACCACCACCACCACTACCACCACCAACACCAGCACCACCACAAACAGCAAGCCACAACGAAAAGCACCAAAAAGCTAATACCAGAAAAAGGAAGTAAATATTTAACACACACACACACACACACACACACACACACACACACACACACACACACACACACACACACACACACACACACACAACCACGCCTACACACACACTCTTATCATCATAAATAACAGAGATGGGAACGTGAGGAAGGAAAGGAAAAGGCAAGACGCAAGAAACCGTAAAAGATGGAAGGCACGTAGAAACCACACCAGCCCACAACCACCTCCACCACCACCACCACACGACCACCACCACCACCACCACCACCACTACAACTAACGGACCACCCCTACCACCATCATCACCATCACCACTAACAAAAACAACGACACTACCTCCAACCCACCACCACCATCACTACTACCACCACCACCACCACCAGTACCACCACCAACACCACACGACCACCACCACCACCACCACCACCACCGCTACAACCAACCCACCACCTCTACCACCATCATCACCAACACCACCAACAAAAATATCAACAACACTACCACCAACCCCCCACTACTACCACCACCACCACCACCACTGCAACAAACACTGATACCATAAACACTAATCCAAACATCACTATAACACCACCCTCAACAACTCTCACACCAACAAACACCACGAAAACAGCACCAGTACTCGTTCCAACATCACAGCGATCATCACAAATCCATCAACACCAAACTCCCCCCCCAAAAAAGGAACACCAATATCATATCCATTAGCAGCATTACAAACAGCATGAATTACAAAGGATACACACCCACGCCCCCCCCCCCCACACACACACACAACCCCCCCTTACATACATATATACCGCTTCACACACCGACACAAACATTTACACATCCCCACACCCATAGAGACACGCGCTATAAAAGATTCAATCCCCACATAACAAACGTCCATTCAAAGAACATGAAATCTTTACAAGTAATCCTATCGAGTCTCGTTGTAAAAGACCAGAGTTGAATACACGCCTATTGAAGAACGTGTTTGAGCCGATATTAACGAGAGAACGGCAAGGTATAAATGTGTGTGTGTGTGTGTGTGTGTGAGAGAGAGAGAGAGAGAGAGAGAGAGAGAGAGAGAGAGAATGGTCTCAATTCAAAACTCAAAACACCGGGGTAACGTAATTATGAGAGTTTGTTGGTTCGTTTGTAAAGGTAGTTTTTACATGCATTAAGTGGTTTTTTTCTCTCTATTTACCCCACTCCCGCCCCCCCCCCGCTCTCTCTCTCTCTCTCTCTCTCTCTCTCTCTCTCTCTCTCTCTCTCTCTCTCTCTCTCTCATTATTTTCCTTGCCGTTCAAAGGTAACAATCGCGGGAGTCTTGGGCCCAAATACCCTCATAAAAAAAAAGAAGCTTGTAGCCTTATGTTCTGCTAATGAGAACTTCTAGACAAAAAGTAAGACGACGACGACGACCAGCGCGACACGATCTTCCCACACAGGACACAACGCGACCACTGATGTCCACGTCGAGCATAAAAATATACGACAAACACTGAAAAGTAAAGAAAATTGATCGTCCACTTTTTTCTATCGTCATTGTTATCGCATTCTACTTTTTTATCCTATATTATGTTTCAACGTAACATTATATGCCATGATAACATAATACATCAACGATTTCCGATTGCTTATGTCAAATCTAAAGGAATTACAGCCGACGCGAAGTAGAGGAGAAATATAATATTCTTCCAAAAGAGTCCGCGGAGTAATTTTCCTTTCCTGTCAATAAATCGGGAACGTTCAGTCCATCACACTATAATGAAAAAATCCATGAAACATTAGAACAGGGTTGGTTGTAATCTTATTAATTGTGGAATGAATAATAGTGGCCAATTATAGCCTAAGTATAATGTAGCCTACTCTCTCTCTGCAGCATATTGAGGTTATTAGTCATCATTACTATTATGGATGTTATTTTTACATGTATAGTGATTGATTTAGTTATTACTATTGTTGTTGTTGATATAATATTGCTGTAGTTGTAGTAGAACTGTACTACTACTGCTGCTGCTGCTACTACTACTACTACCACTACTACTACTACTACTACTACTAATAATAATAATAATAATGATAATAATAATAATAATAATAATAGTAACAAATAAATTATGAATTTTTTTCTAGGTTTAAACAGTTCTTTACAGTCCCGCCTAATTTCCGTTTTTACTCCTATTCTGTTTCCTATCATTCATAATTCTACTGAAATAAAATATTACAATCGCTTTCTTTCTGTTGTGATGCGTGATACCTCTTCTTGTAGGGCGCTTAACTGTCTCCGGCTCATTACATTTACGTATTTAGTCACTGCGTTACGTTTTCTTGGAATTGAATTTTCTCCGGAGCTGCTGTATTTCTGCCCCACTGATGACTTCACAGCCCCTCACCTCCCTCCCCGTCTACTCGCAGTCAATTTATTTCCAGTTTCTGACCGTCAAATGCTTCAGCGCTTTTCGCCTAATTGCGTTCCTCGGTACCAAAGCTTTTATGCATGACTCTTGACCCGCAAAACCTTTTCCCATCGATCTTTTCATATATGTAAGTAAAGTTGGGAGCATACGCTCAAGATGCGCGCGGCCTCAGTGCACATCTCCGCCGCATTAGCCATTAGACACAATAGAGGAAGGTGGACAAATAAGATATGTAACCCTTACACAATCTCATAGCTCCTGTGCAATTAATACCTACAATAACACAGGTACACACAAGAGACATCAGGACTGCAAATTAGAAGAGCATCACATCACCTTTCTCTTTGCCTTCAATCACCCCTTCTCCCCCTCCCAAACCCTGACATGCCCCGGACAGCTGCCACCCGCACGCCGGCCCCCGCGATCACGGCCCGTGGGTCCTGCCGGGCGTCTAGCAGACTTCCCGAGAACAACAACGAGGAGAATTTAATGTTTGTGTGGGGGAAGAAAGAAACTAACAAGAAACAAATTGCGAGAAGAGAAAGTTTTGGGGCATATTCATCGGCCCCCGCGTGAGTGTTGCGGCCACGAAGGAAACTTTGTAGAGAACGAAAACAAATCAGCGAAAGTCATTAGTTGGCAAGTAATACAATTCTCTAGGCATTGTGTGTGTGTGTGTGTGTGTGTGTGTGTGTGTGTGTGTGTGTGTGTGTGTGTGTGTGTGTGTGTGTGTGTGTGTGTTTGACTTTGTGTGAACGGGTGCTTATTTATGTTTTGTGTGTGTTTGGGCGATAGTTGAACGCACACATAGATAATAAACTAAATAAACACACGAACGCCAAACACACACAGAAACACACATACAGAAAAACATATACGAGCACGCGCGTCAGTGGACAAGGATGGACAAACTTATCAGCAAACATATATGAAAGTCCTGCAAAAAGCGTGTCCTAAAAACAAGTGTAATGCAAAGCTATTGGCGCGAAAGCATCCATATGACTCGCCTTTTTATACGCAGACGTGGAAGCGGGACGACGTGGAGGATCAAAACAAAAGTCCATCCGGAAACAGTATGTCGAAAATATTTTGCCGGAGGAGCAAACAGAAAAAAAACCTATCAATATTGTGAAACTTTCTACCGGCGCGGACGTGTGAGCGAGTGCCCGTGTGTGATCTACAGCGTTAAAAACAAACAGAACGACGGTTGTTAGTTAATTAATTAGACAAAAAACGAATGCCACATCCTGCCTTGATATTTACCACTATAAACATCACCACCTCCGCCACCACCATTACCGTCACCCCCTTTACCACCATCAAAACCACCACCAGTATGTCACCCATCACCCCAGCACCACCACACCCACCGCGACCGCCACCAACACGGCCAAAAAAACAAGTAAAAAGCAACACACACAAATGGCCGTGACAGCGACAGGACCCCAGAGTGACAGGCGAGCCATCAACCGCTTCGCTTGTTCTTCTCTCGCCGCGGGGAAACCTTCAGGGAGGAATCGGGGAGACTAAAGGGAGGGGGAGTGGAGGAGAGTAAGGGGGGAGGGAAGAGGAGGTTAGGGAGCAAGGGGAAGGGTGGGGCTTGACAGGACAACAGGATAACAAGAAGAGGAGGGAGGAAGTGAGATGGGATGAGTGATGGAGTCTAAGGAAAAGTAAGAGTTAGAGAAGATAAGAGGGAGAGAGAAGAGATTAGAGTTAGCTGAAGGGTGGAACTTTACAGGAAACAATAAGAGGAGGGAAGGAAGTGAGGGGAGGGTGGAAAGAGAAGATGTGGAAGACTAGTGAAGGAAAAGTGAAAAGGTTAACAGGATAAATTAAGAAGGAATTAAAGGGGAGGAAGTGAGGCTTTGGGTGCATGGAGGGAAAAGAGAAAGGGAATGTAAGAGGAGAAAAATAGGGCTGGGTGGAATGGGAACGAAAGGGAAGGAAGGAAAGTATACGGCTCAACAGGAAATCCACAGGGAGAAAGAAAGGGGGAAGAGGGAGAGGGAGTGTGGTAAAACATCAAAACCAAAAGATGAAGAAGGAAAAAGAGATAAGAAGGAAGAGAAGAGGAAGTGAGAGGAAGGTGATACTTGAAGGAACAAAAGAACGGAGAGGGTGGAAGGGAAGAAAGGCGGAGAGAAGAGGGAATGGAAGGATGAATGGAGAGAGGGGAAATGAAAGGACGTTAGGGAGAAAACAGGATGGACAAGTGAAGGGGGAGGGGGGAGGGAAAAAAAAAGCCGAGAGGAGAGGAAGGAATGGAAGGGTGAAAGGGGAGTGGAAGGATGTCAGAGAGAAGAGAGGATGGAAG
Source organism: Eriocheir sinensis (assembly GCF_024679095.1). Taxonomy (NCBI): domain Eukaryota; kingdom Metazoa; phylum Arthropoda; class Malacostraca; order Decapoda; family Varunidae; genus Eriocheir; species Eriocheir sinensis. Next base: position 9,187,007 of record NC_066543.1, read on the forward strand.
CGGGAAGGGGAGGGGTGGAGTAGAAGAAAGCCAGAGAGAAGAGGGGGTGAAATGGTAAAGGAGGAGGGGAGAGGGGAGAGGGAAGAAGCTGAGCACCAGAGGACAGTTCCGGACCCACGCCTCGTCAAGTCTGTCATTCGCGGCAGTTTCATCACTTTTATCAACTCGGACGCAATGAACAAACTTCGCACCCCCCTTATGAGCCGCCCCTGCCACTGACCAAGGACGGCAGGGTGAGTGGCCGGCTTTTGCTGCTCCTTTCCTACCCTGCCAGCTGTCCTGAATCCTCATTCACCCCTGCCAGTCATCACTCGTTCTTCCCCAGCCCCTTCACCCCCAGAACGTCCCTCCTTTACCTTTCCTTATCATAAATTAGGTAAGAAGAGGAAGTGGGTTCATGGAATACATACAGGTGAGGGAGAAGGAAATAGAGTAAGTGCGGATAGTTGTATGGTGAAGGCTCGTTAATTGTTTAGATGTACTTATTGTTTACCCAGCACCTTGACTGTATACTCTGCCAGTCGCCCTTCAGTCCCAACCCCTCCCACCCGTCCTTTCTCCCTCCCTCCCTCCCTCCCCTGCCAGCCTGATAACCCCCTCCCGTCCCGGACTCTCTTAAGGAGTTGGGGGTTGGGGGAAGATAATGTTATGATACCCCGTGTTTGTGGTTTAGTATGATGATTATTTTCTCGAAACAAACTTCCCTGGGCGCTCTCTCTCTCTCTCTCTCTCTCTCTCTCTCTCTCTCTCTCTCTCTCTCTCTCTCTCTCTCTCTCTCTCTCTCTCTCTCTCTCTCTCTCTCTCTCTCTCCTACCTTTGGGGCAATTAACATCCATCACCTCACAAAGGAAGGGGAGGGAGAGGAGGAGGAGGAGGAGGAGGAGGAGGTGGAGGAGAGGAGGGAGAATAACCGAGGGAGAGGGAGAAAGAGTGCGAAAGGATAGCCCAAGGGAGAAGGAGGGCGAAGGGAGGAAGATTTACCAAAGGGGAGGGGGGGGTGAAGGGGGGGTAAGGAGGGGCTGGAAGAATAACTAATTGCATCCTTCCCCCGTTAACTCACGCCATCGAACGTTCTCTCGCCGCGGCCGTGCGTGACTCACTTTCGCGTCTTCACCTTCGCCGCTAACACACCTGCCCTTTCCCCGCCTTGTCTTTTCCCACACTCACCCTTTCCCCGCCTTCCTATTTACCCACTCCTCGTTCCCTTCCTGCCCTGTCACTCCCTTGCCTTCCCCTCATCTCTTTGCCTAGTTTTTTTTCCCTTCCGCCTAACGTCCCCCCGTCCCCCCTGACCTCGTTGCGTCCCTTCCTGCCCCGTCCCACTCCGTCCCCCAACTGCCCTTCGTCTGGATAATTACGTCCTCCGCCTCATCTTCCTGGAAACAATCTCGAAAATAAAACTAAACAAAGAGAAAAAAATAATACATGGTCCGTGAGTTCTAGGATATATTTTGTGATTGACCCGCTTGCGTTTCGTTACTATGCATATTTTTTTTTATGTCCCGTTACTCTCTCTTCATTGCCTATTCATCCCCTCTTTTCTCACTACTGCTTCTTATTTCTCTCAATCTCTTCATACTCGTAACTTCTCCATCTTCTCTTCCGTATAGTCAGTCATTCCTTCTCCTCATACTGGTTGATTGTTTCTCTTCTCTTCACTCTTTGTATCTCCCCACTGCTCTTCTTCCCCCAACTTCTTCATAGTCATGCCTAAATTACTCCTGCTTCCCTCCCATGTGCTCTATTTCTTTATTTTCTTCCTTCTTCCAACTCATCATAGTTTCTCTTCGTTTCTCCTCCCTTCGCTTCAAAATCTCCCTCCACTTTTCTTGCCTATATGACTCCATCCTTTCAATCTCTCTCTTCTACCCTATTTTTTTCCTTTCCAACCCATTATAATTTCACTTAGTTTTCCCTCCCTTCCCTTTACTACCTCCTTTCACTCTTTCTCCTTATCCCTTCATACTCTTCTTGCCTAAATGACTCCTTTTTTTCAATCTCTCCTTCTACCCTACTTTTTACCTTCCAACCCATCGTAATTTCACTTAGTTTCTGCTCCCTTCACAACATTATCTCCTTCCACTCTTTCTCCTCCCTTCATCCTTTCAGCCCATCCCCTTCAACGTCCCTCCAGTAAGTGCTTCATGCCTGGCCTATTTCCTCTTTTTACCCCGCCCCATCACGGAAGCATGGCGTGTAGCGTGATGACCCTGAACAGGCTTTTAAGCGACGTGTGTGTGAATGCTTGGCGCTCCGGCATTAATCTCGGGTGATGAGGGCAAAGCGGCTCTCTTCTAGTGGCAGCGGCGGTGGCAGGTTGGCAAAGTGTTTTCAGACTGATTGACAGGCTTGGGAACGTTAAGTGGTGTTCTGTTTTGTATTCCTCGCAATGTTTTAGGGGTATGAAATTGTTATCGGTATTTTTATCATTTTTTTTATTATTACGTTTATCATTACTATTATTACAAGTGTTATTAGTATTCGTATCAGTAGGAGTAATAGTAGAGTAGTGGTTGCGTCCCCTGTGTTCAGTCCGTGCTAAGATAAACAGTATTTTCGAAGCAGCTTAGTCTCCTCTATTTCCAGTGCCGACTTTCGGGCTAAATCATTTCCGTTTCGGGCGGCTAGAAATTAGGAAATCGCTAAAACAATCCTGAAATTTGAAGAAAAGGAGAACTAACTGGTGATGGGTTTTGTCGACGTGTGGGTTGGGTACACTGTGAGGCTGCAGAAGGGGGCGGGCGGGCGGGGAGGAGGGTAAGACTAACAGGCTGATGAGGAGCTTTTTTTTTATTCATCCGCGAATAAAAAGGACTAATTACGGGAAAAGTTGGAGTCTCTGATTACTGCGTGGAGGGCCGCTCGTGAACCTGCGGACCACGCGGGATGATTGCCGAAATGGGTGGATGTTGTGTCTCGTTTGGGGCCGTTATTTTCCTTATAGTTTTTTGGGGCCAGACTTATTCCCCACCTCGTCCATGGTCTACTCTCTGCGTAACAAGGGCGAGGGCCACACTGGTGATGCTATAGAAATGACGTCCCAGAACGCTGAATTAGGAAATATCAAGTGGCAAAAATAGTAATTGATCACTGGGCCAGAAAATTAATCTCACATGTCAGATGATTTTTTTTCTTTTTCTTGTCGGCATTTTTTTTTTCTCAGTGGTTCAATCCTCGAAAATAAATGACACGCTTTAACCATTTGAATTATAAGCTTTCTCCGGTAAGAGACCTGAGCGAGACTGTCATCTGTCAATGCACTAACATTATTAAATATAAATTTGATACAGCAGCTGAGGCCTTAAATAAACCAGAACTACCACCACCACCAAGTGATACTCAGCTCAACAAGCGCTTCACGATCTGTATTACAGCTAACGGCTCTCAAACATGTCCGCCACAAAGCTCTATCGAACAGCTAAATGAATGATTGAATAGAATGTGTAAAATACGAAACGAAAGCGAGTATTTTTTTGTCACTTTGGATCTACATTGACGTTCCCGTCACGGACACGGTTGATAAAATGATTTTGCGTGTTGGGCAATGCTAAAACATTTTTTGGTAATGAGAAGCGCATTGCTAACAATGAATTTGATGATGAAAACTAGCCCCTACATTCGGAAACTGTCTGCCTGTCAGGTAAAAATGTTTGAAAATATCAGTAAGGTTAGCAATGCACGTGCTCGGGGTAAGACACCCATGAGAGAATGACATACTAATGGGCTGCACAAGTTACAGCTGTGTTTGACATTTACAATTTATATCAACATTTAGTATTTAAACGCAAATTAATGCATGAAATTCCTATGACAGCTGCATAATTCAGTTAATTTAATAATTTTTCCTACATTCAAAAAGGTAAAGTAAATTTGGCACTGAGTCCATGACCCGCCTCTCTGAGCAACTAATTTTCCAGAGAAGAACTTCCGTGACAAAATTTTCCGAGGCATCCTTTCACAGCTAGGCGGCGGAGGGGCGTGGAGGAGGCGGAGGACACGGCGGCCGTGTGATGGCGCGCGGCGGGCGTGACGTCACAGGCCAGGGCGGTGAATCACTCAGGCTCAACTGTCATTACTTCGGCAATAACTCTAACGCTTCGCAGAATTTAGAAAGGGAATTACCGGTGTGTCGGCGCGAAGGAAAGCCGCAGCCCAACGCGTCACCACCGATGATGCAGAATGGAGGTGGTGTGGCAGGTAGGGGAGGGAGGAGAGGATGATGGGAAGGTGTAGCGGGAGGGGCTGGGGGTCGGGCTAAAGAGAGGATTATGATGATGAACGATGAAAAAGAGCGAAGCAGAAATGATTGGTGTCAATAAATGTTTTGATACCATTATTTTATTAAGGATTAGTTTTACGACGTGTGTGTGTGGGGGGGGGGGGGAGGGGGGGCGCGCTCGCACGTGTGCGGGTGTATTTAATGTGGGGGGAATCCTGCCATACAGCCTTTTCGACAGAGTAGAGTCGAAGGCTTTTCGGTTCATCAACTCCCCTCCTCTTACTGTGTGTCAGCGTGTGCAAGCAGCCCGGTAGTAAGAAATGTCAGTCCGCCTGAGTGTTCCGGGAAGGTGGAGGACACAACCCACGGCTGCGTCACTCCATCGGGCCGCCAGACAGACTCGGGACGCTCGTCATGAACCGCCAGGGCGATGCGATGAATAACGAGCCTTGTGTACCGGGAAATACTTAGCAATCTCCTCGGTAGCGACGTTCGTTTATTTCCGGCGCTGCGGCACAACAAGCGGTGCAGCGGCGGCCGGTGAGTTTAGGGACCTTTAAGCTGCTGAATTTTACATGTGCTTCCGTGAAAATAATAGACGTGATCCATTACTTACCTGCCAAGAGAGGGCCGAAACGCTGGGCTAAAAATATAAATAATTTGCATTAAGGAAACACCGTGTTTTTAAGATACATAAAAGATGAGGTTGTTGTCGGGGCGGAGAGGGGTGGGGGGAGAGTGCAGAGGGAGGGAGAAGCAGGAGGACAGGAAGGGTAGAATGAGAGAGGAAAAAAGGGGGCAAAAAATGGTGGATGGGTAAGCAGAATATATAAAACAATGCGACCTTTGGAGCAGAAAGAAAAGATAAGGGTGATATATATATATATATATATATATATATATATATATATATATATATATATATATATATATATATATATATATATATATATATATATATATATATATTTATGGATAGATAGAGACATAGATAGATTGATTATGGACAGATAGATAGATAGATAAATAGACGGATAGATACACATAAAAAAACACATACACATATATATGAAATTATGCGAGAGAGAGATATAGCACTTGTAGAAAAAAATATTGAGATTATGAGAGAAAATACACACACACACACACACACACACACACACACACACACACACACACACACACACACACACACACACACACACACACACACACACACACACACACACACACACAGACATACACACTACACACAGACACGCACACACTTAAGACGAGCATGAAAAACATAGTGTAAAAAACAGAATATTCATAAATGAATAACTAAATAGTTGGCTGGCTGACTGTCTAACTGAATTACTAAATGAAAGAAAGAATCCACAAAAGTACGTTCAACTTAATTAATTGAATGAATAAATACTGATAAAGAGGCCTTCGAAAAAAAGGTAGGTACATTTGCATTAATACTAGTGACCCTCGGAATATCTGTGAATGAATAAAAATATTGTAGCACAGCTTTGCTTGTGTGTTTACATATGAAAGACAGTCATGTGGAAATTACAAAATGAAAAGAATACATGCATACCGCACACACACACACACACACACACACACACACACACACACACACACACACACACGCCTGCATGTAATATTAAGTTGATAAATTATGAAAAACCTTGAAGTTCCAGAAAAAAGGAAGAAAGAGAAAAGAATAATGGAGAGGACGAGGAGGAGGCGAGTGGGGAAGGAAAAAAAAAAGAGGAGAGGAAGGAAGGAAGGAGGAAGAGTGTGCGCTGAAGAGCCAAGGGAGGAGGCGCGAAAAGGAGAAAGATAAGCACAAAGTTCGTATTAATATGGAGAGAGAGAGAGAGAGAGAGAGAGACATCATTGCAGAGAGAGAGGTCAGAGAAACACACACACACACACACACACACACACACACACACACACACACACACACACACACACACACACACACACACACACATAGTATCTGTGGATTGACACTCGATTTTTGCGGCCATCGGCGATTTTCTTTTTTTTTAATCCCGATAATAGAATGTAGAGAGGGAGGAGAGAGAGAGAGTAAATACATATCGTACAGGAACCCGATAAGCGTTATGCAGCAGCTCAGTGTTCACCGATAACCACTCAAATAAGACATGAAAGCTTTTAAGAGTTAATGCATATTCATTGTTCTGTTTACTTTTATGATTGGTGTCTCAGCGGCCGTTCTCGTTGGCTTCGTCGCAGTAATGGCTTTGAGTTTAGCCGTAGCTGTTCTTGTTGCTGAAGATTGGTAGCAGTTCTATTTTCCCAAAGCCTAAGTCATGACAAAATAAAGTCGCATCCACAGTAATCACCATTTTCAACGAGGTACGAAGTGAAGGATGCGACTGAAGAAAAAAGAACAACACTAATAAAATAATCGTAGTTTCAATCACGGTTCGAGTAACTTGGAAGTAGTATTAGTATTATTAAAACAAGTAATAACAGTAACAGTAGTAGCAGTAGCAGTTGAAGTCATAGTAATTGTAGCATCATCATCTTCACTGTCATCACCGTTCATCATCACCAGGAGCAGGATGATTAATAAATGTAATAGTTATAGATAATGTTGTTGTACTTGGATGCGAAAAATAAGCCAATGCGTGGCGGCTTTGTTCGATCGCAGACCACGCTTCCCGGAATTATGTCTGGGACTTTAATAAGCACAACGAGTCGTGTCGGAGGCAGGGGGAGAAATAGCCTGGGTTTGCTTGCTGCAGTGGAGGCCGTTTTAAAAGCCAGCCTTCCAGGAGCGCGTGTAAAAAGGGGGAAAGAAAAATGAAGTGGTGCATGAAGCTTGACATGGAAAAGAGTTACCTGTGAGATGAGTGGAACGGACAGGGTCGGGAACTAAAGAAAAGAAAAAACGCAGTGAAAAAATGGAATGGAGTAAAACTGAAATACATGAAAATAATAAACAGTAAAAAAAAGTAAATGTGAGTAATAATTATGACGTGTTGTTGATGGGATAGGAACGGGCGAAAGGGGAGAGAGAGAGAGAGAGAGAGAGAGAGAGAGAGAGAGAGAATCATATATTTGTATTAAATTGCACTATGTAAGATGTGAAAATAAGGCAAGAAAAAAAAATAGCTTTGTGAAGTACGCGCGTTATGTGCTTTGCGAGCCCCTGAACGCGTGGGTAATGCCGAGACAAACAATGAACTCTGAGGAAACTCCCCAACTTGCTTTGCTTTAGTCACCCGTTCATAGAGACTGATGCATGAACCCGCGCCATCAACCAAGAGTTTTCGAAAGTGGGTTCCCTCCTTTGTGCATGTTCCCACAACGCTCCAGTAATTCCCCGCCCCCTGTTCGTTTCTGTATTTCCCAACGTGCTGCCGCCGCCGGGTAATATATATTTCCCCAAGCACATTTGGCGGCGCTCCCCCGGGATATTATACGGCCCCCCACCACCTGCAGTTAACCTCATCGTATATATCATTCCCGCAACACACCTTCGCTGCCACCTCCCCTTCCCTGTCCCACGTGTGCATACTCCAAACACAATATAGAGTAACGGACTGCTTTCGCATTTTTCTTAATTTTTAGATTTCTTCAACATTGCTCACTTATATATTCTCCTTCACCCTTTCCCACTACACACCTCCACTCCCCCCCCCCCCCCTTGGCTTGCCCCGCGTGTGTGTATACTTCAATACATTGTAGAGTAACGGAGAGCTCTTTCACATTTTTCTCATTCTCTAATTTCCCTATCATTGCATATATAAACCTTCACGACACACATATTCCTTTTCCCCCTTTCCCTTTCCTCTTCCAGTGTGTTTACGTTCCCACAATATACACCAAAGAACAATTATTTTACAAAGCTTATCTACTCTAAACTTAGCTAGACATTCACCATAGCATATTCACACCCCAACAGTAGACTGGGCTAATCACACTGACAGTCTCATGATGTAAATAAATCCCATACTGGCAGGCGAAAGAGGTAAATTTTTACCAAACAGTTTCGGTGGACACTGCCACCATCTTCACACCACAGCAAATGTTGGCAGTGTTCACCGAAATCGTTTAGTAAAAATATACCTCTATCGTTTGCCAGTGTGGGTTTTATTTACATCACACCCCAACCCTAACACACCTACATACACCACCCCTTTCCTCTTAGTTTGTGTGTAGACTCCCACCACAACACATACAAAATCATTTAACAAAACCAGTCTATTTCAAATTTTACAAGACTTCTGTCATTGCATAGTTATATTCCCGTCCTACCCCCGAACACACCTGAATTTTCCGTGAGAGGGTATGTGTGTTCGCGCCATGACGTACGATAAGACAAACTTCTTTTACAGAACTTCTCTATTCAAAACTTTGCTGTCTCCATCATCACTTTCATACTTCCTTCCAACACACCTTTATTTCTACTTGTCATTCGTGTGTGTGTGTGTGTGTGTGTGTGTGTGTGTGTGTGTGTGTGTGTGTGTGTGTGTGTGTGTGTGTGTGTGTGTGTGTGTGTGTGTGTGTGATTCCTATCATTCAATTCACTGATGGCCAATTAGTGTACACAGCTTGTCTCTAAATCAAAATTAATCACACCTCCATTATCATCAACAGCATATTTGCAGTTTTCAAAATGTATTTTTCAATAAATCTTTGTCATATAACCAGAACCTACACCAACAGCTAACTACATCGTAATACTTTTATTTCGAGCTTTTGTAAACCTCTCATCATATAATGTTCTCTTGACCACTTAAGCATTTTATAAAACGATCATTTTTGTTTCCAGAAATCCCCTTAATTCAATTCCAGCAACATAATTGTACAAACGACCAGTTATTTTTACATCAGATAATGCTCTCTTAACCACTTAAGAATTTTATCAAACGATATTTTTTTCCAGCAATATTCTTAATTCAATTCCAGCAGCATAATTATACAAACGACCAATTATTTTTACAAAACATTTATATTCCAAACACAAAATTCTCTCCAGTGCCCTGTATATTTTCCCTTATCACATAATTATATACTTCTCAGATATACATGTTTTAAAACATCACACTCACCCATATTCCCGTCACAGCATTTACAACACTCGATTCCGTCACAACGCTGCCATGCTCCAAAGTTAGTTATACCTCTTCGATCACACGTCCCCCCCCCCTTTTCACCAACACATTTTTATATTTCCTAATGATTAATTTTCCAGGGAACATTTTACACATCCAAGAATCATAGAAGCCCCTACACACACACACACACACACACACACACACACACACACACACACACACACACACACACACACACACACACACATAAAAAAACTTCCTTCACAGCACTTGAATATTCTTCCTTCAATAACCCAACAAAACTGTAGTCGAGTTAGATCATAAATGCGTGATGTGAACCTATCTCCGCTCCCTGGTCGTCCACATGTTCGGAAGCAAAAGTTGTGTTGGAAGTCACGTCAGACCCACCAGCCAGTAGGAAAATGACGCTCTCAATTCACAGGAGCAACACAGCAAGTCCGAACAAACTTACTCACGACCCTATTACCAACTTACCCGTTACTACATAAACACACGCGGATTTGAACACTCACCGTCGGAATTATGCAGCACCTCCTCCTAACTGACAGGTCCTGCACACGCCCACACACACACATACCTGCAAGCATACAAGAAAATCACATTACCAAGCTGGCATAGCACGCAGGGAAGAACATAAACACCATTTTTTTCTCTCTCTCACGCGGCCATGAAATATTAGAAGCGGCTCGTGATGAATTATGAAGGTGTGACGACGCGCGTGTGGAAGAACGAATATGTGGACGAGGAGCTCGGGAGAGGGCGAGACGGACAGACAGACAGAAAAGGACAGTCAGGTACACAGGCAATCGTACCAATGAAAACACAGACAGGCTCAAAGTGAAACAGACGGGCAGATGGTCAAATAAAATCACAGACATACAGACAATTAAACACACTGCCAAACATACAGACGAAAACACAGAAATACATATAAACAGACAGGTGGAAAATCAAACGCAGGGGCAGATATACAGATAAAATCACAGACAAACGGAAAATCAAGCACGCAGACAAACAGACAGACGGAAACACAGAAAGACGTAAATAAAAAGTGACTAAATTAATAAAAGGTACAGAATGGAGAAGTGAACAGGAAGCCACCACTGACGGGAGCTGAGCGAAGGGCAAACGAAGCAAGGCGAAACGCAGACAGCAAAACTAACAATTCCTGTTTCCCGTCGTTGACATGGACGGAATAATCAGTTATGCACGGCGTCCACTCTTTTTCACATTCGCCCTTTCTCACGTTCTTTCTTTCCTCTTCCCTCTTTCGTGTTTCCTTACTTGCCATTATCCCCTCTAATACATCTCCCTCTCTTTCTTGTCCTCTTTTTTCGTATTCTTTTTGCCTGCTTCCAATGGTCTTTCCTTTCCTGAATCCCGCCAACACTTCTCTCCTCCGTGTAATCTGTTTACGTTTCCCACACTCCCGTATTGCTCGTATTTCTCTTCACTTCTCATTCCGCTTTCCCTTCGCAGCGACTCTTTCCTCTTGCTAATCTATCCTGGTCTTCTCCCCTGCCACGATCGATCCTTCCTCCCGGTTTGCATCTTCCCTACTCTCATTTCCTTTTTATCAAGTTACTTTTCTTCTCTTTCTACGTATCTGATTCTGTTTTTTCTTCTCTTTTGTCTCATCCCGTTTCCTTTTTTTTTATTTCTCTGTTTTTATCTTACTTCCTTACTTCTTTCCTACTCTCCTTATTGTTTCCATCCCCTCCCCTTCTTCCTTACTATCTCCTTTATTCTTCTTCTTTCTTCTTTTCCTTCATTTTTCATTCTTTCTTCTCTCCTTATTCTCCTACTTACTTAGATACTCACATATATATTTTCCTTCCTTCCTTCGTACTTTCCCTTGCTGTTTCCTTCCATCCTACCTACTTACCCACCTCCCTTTCTTCCTTCCTTCCCTAACATTACCTTCCTCCCTACCTTTCTTCCTTCCTTCCTCCTCAAACTTCTCTGCCTTGCCTTCTTTCCTACTTCCCTACATACCATCCTTCGTGCATAACTGGCTACCTACTTACCTACCTACCCTCCTTCCTTTCCCAACATCCCTTCCTTCCCTCCCTTCCTTCCTTCCGGTTACTCGCGTCTCCCCCGCCACTAACAATGCGTCCTCACCCTCAGCTCCCCAAATTACCAACTAGCATATCTCACACTCCAATGGCCTTCTCAACTGGTCTTAATTATCCAGCGCCTAACACTAAGCCTCCAATCGCTCGTCCGACACTGGTCTTCCTGATTAATAGTCGCGTAAGGATAGTCACAGGTAGGGAGGGCTAATTACATCCTCACCTGTCCCTGATTAACCGCGGCGGGTCCCCAATTATCAAGACAGCCAATGACGCAATGCAAGGTGCGGCGCGTGGAACGAATGGCAGGCTGTCAATAAGAAAAGGAATGGTAGGAAGGGAGGTGGCCATCACATCTCATTGCCCTCCATATTGTACGTGGAAATGGAGGAGGAGGAGGAGGAGGAGGAGGTGAAATAGGAGGGGAACTATAAGGAAGAGGAGTAGGAGGACGAGTAGGAGGAGAAGCAAGAGAAGGACGAGGTGGAGGCGGAGGAAGAGGAAATAGAGGTAGAGGAAAAGGAGAAGGAGGTGGAGAAGGAAGAGGAGGAGGAGGAGTAGGAGAAGGTGGGAGAAAAAAAAATATGAAGCGAGGAAAAAAAAATAATGGAGGTGATTAAAGAGAAGAACGAGGAAACACGAGAACAAACAAGAGAGAGATGAGAATGATTACGAAGTGGAGACGGAAGAGGAGGAGGAAAGGGAGAGTAAAAAGAGGAGGAAAAGAAAGGAAATTGAAGCAGGAGGAAGGGAAATAACAAACACAAGTAAGGATGATTATGATGATGATGAGGAGGAGGAGGATGAAAACGAAGAGAAAGAGGAAAGCCGAAAGATTTGGAACTGAAGAAAGGAAAATGAAGCAGACGGAAGTAAATGAACAAACACGTAAGGATAATTATGATGATGCTGGTGGTGATTATAGAAACTTAAAAATAACGGAAGGAAGAGAAACAGAAAAGCAGGACCCCCCTCCTCTTCCTCACCTAACCACACGCCAAGCTTCTTGCTTCCTGGCTCTTAACATGTGTATCCTGATGCCTCTGCAGTGAATACGAAAAATGGGTCTCAGGGATATTTTTAGCTAGAATATGAACTAAGAGCTTTAAATGCATGCAAAAACTAGCGCGGAAGGACACACACACACAAAAAAAAATACATGAATTTTTCTCTTTACTCCGGACAAGGAAGGGTTTTGCCGGCGCCGGGGATTGAACCCGCGACCCGCGAGACGGGAGAGCCACTCCTTAACCAGTCGGCCAAAGAGGCACCCCACTCGCAGAGTGAGTTATAGGAGGCTCGCCCATCAGGCAAGTCGCTGCACTACAAACCAAACAGACATACTTACATAATCGACACCAATGTAAGCAGATTTGTTCTAGTTACGTATTTGTGAAAATGAGTGGCTGCGTCTCCATAGCATCATGACACACTGAAAAATTAAAACACGAAAAAAAAACTTGATCCAGGTGATATGTAACTCTTACCGCATTTAAATATAACACTTTCAGCGATGTGATGAGCGCCGGGGGGCAGGATAGCTTGGCGTAGTACCGGAAATAAAAGCTTACACAACATCATATAACTGGATGAGCTTTGTGATGATGTAACCTGTCGAAGAGGTGCTGCAGAGGACTGGTATTGTAGTGTGTTCAAATGTAGAGGCTGTAATGTAGGGGGGTGACAGCGTAGGTAGTTGGTATTCTATGGTTACAATGTAGCTGGAATAATGTAGGTCTGGTATCCAAAATATAATAAGGGGGACCTGGTATAGAAGATGAGCAGTATAAAAGGTGATGACAGCAGTGGTTGTGTAGGTGAAGGTAGGGAGGGAAGGGGATGGATGGGGAGGTAGGGATGGGGAGGGGAACGGTGTTGAAATTGAGTAGGAATGTAATTATAGAGTGAGTATAAAGCATAACGGCTCCAGGATGGGGAGGTGGTGGTGGTGGTGGGGAGGGGAGCTGTGAAGGAGTTTATGAAGAGGAGGCGCAAGAAGTGGAGCGAGTATGGAACAAGAAATAGACAAGACAAGGAACGTGCGGTGATATTTATTACGTTATTAGGTGGTGGCGGTGTGGTAGTGGTGGTGGTGGTGGTGTAGCAGGGTGGTGTGGGGGAGCCTTTACTCAGTCACCCTCTCCATTCTGTCTGTCGATGCCTCCTTTAGGACTTCCTACCGTTCAAGGGCCGTCTGTATGCTTCCTCTGTCTTTGGCTTCTCCTATACCTTTTAGAGGCAGCGTCCTTCCCTGCAGTTATTATTTTCGTTCGGTCACAAGACTTTCACATTTACATTAACATACAAACACTTTGGTTGCAGAGAACGCGGTCACTAACAGGTACTAAGGCAAAATTATATTTGATAGACTAACCAGTCAATTCGCTCCGTAGTCCAACCTCTGCCTACCGTGCTTGCCAGTGTTTGAGGTCGATCTACACATTTCTCAGTTAGTAGAGTACAGTCACTTTCATGTACTAAAGCAAGTCCATATGTGCATTACCCTGACCAATCATTTTGCTACGCTGCCTTCCCTCTGCCTCCCGCACCTGCCAGTGTTGAGAGCGACCTACACTTTCCTCAGGTGGCCGAGTACGCGGGTCATCAGCGCTGAGGTAAGACTGGCCGTGCATCACCCTAACTTTGGGCGAAGAGGCTAATGAGGCAATTACAGAAGACGTGGGAGGATGGGTCACTGCTTTAATTAGGGCTGACAAAATATATGTCTGATGGCCACGGTCATTATTGCGGAGTAATGGCGTGGAGAGGAAGAGGAGAAAGCGTGGATGTACCGAGTGGTGGGTTTATAACTGGTGAAGGCGAGGCGGTGAAGGCTGAGGGAGACAGGGTTCGAGGAGGTGTGTGAAGGGCTATGTGATATGGGAGTAGCGGAGGAGGTATTCAGTAGTGGGCGTAAAGACTGTTGAAGGCGAGGTGGTGGTGGTTGAGAGACACGGGGTTCGAGGCGGTGCGTGAAAGAGTGTGTGATAGGAGAGTAGAGGAGGAGGTAGCAGTCAGTAAAGGGCGTACAGATTGTAGAATGACGCGGTGGTGGATGGCGATAAGGTGTTACTAATTGGTAGGTGGAAGGGCATCTGTTCCAGGTGGAATGGAGGAGTGTAGATGTTGGTCTGCTACTACTTCTACTACTACTACTGCTGCTACTGCTACTACTGCTGATACTGCTACAACTACTACTACTTTTACTACTTCTACATTGCTGCCTGTGTGTACCTATTATGTCCATTCGCTTTGCAAGAGTCATAATTTAGAGGAGAGTGAAAAGAGGGCGCCCTTTTTTGCTTTGCTGAAGTAGTCCCTCTTCTCTCTGCCTCGATCCTGATCACAATGTGCAAAAGGTCTATCCCTTAAGGCGACGCACGAGGATTAACTTTTCATTTCACAGTAAATCACATTTATAGAAGAAAACTAAATGGAATCAGGTCACCGCCTTAGGTTTTACTTCAGTCTGACCGGGAACAGCTTTCCACATATTCACGCAACCTTATTACTTTAAATTATTATTATTATTTTTTTCAATACAATGTTACTGAATTCAAAACGCAACTGAATAACCATCTTATAAAACGCCTTAAATTACTGATAACGTAAGGAGTACCAAAGCAATTCTGGAACAAAATTTGACCAGCTTTATTAGCATCTTCCCTCCTCTACTCTCCTTAGACTCACTATTTTTTTGCGACAAAAATTCTGCCTTTGGTTTGCTTCTTTCAAAAAAAAAAAAAAAAAAATATATATATATATATATATATATATATATATATATATATATATATATATATATATATATATATATATATATATATATATATATATATATATATATTACCAGAATATTTTTTTTTGTTTGCTTCTTCTACAGAAAAAGAAAAAGAAAACCTGGGCACCTCGCCACGAATATTTCACTTTGGGCTGCCTCCCTTACAGAAAAAATTCCCCCCCAGGGACCCTTACCAAAACATTTCACTTCCTGCCACTAACTAATTTGTTTATGTTCTGCAGTCGAGGACATCCAGGACTTTGTAGCTACGCTGGCCTCATGATGCCGAAAGCTTAGGAGTACTTACCGAAGTACAAAAAATTTTAAGCTTAACATCTGAGAGTGAGAAAGCTTAACTCAGACCTTGATATATACTGGCGCGTGGACGCCTACAGGTTTAAAACATCATCGCACACACACACACACACACACACACACACACACACACATTAATCATTTATTACTTCAGTTAATAGTGCTTAATAATGTTTACTCGTGTGTGTGTGTGTGTGTGTGTGTGTGTGTGTGTAAGAGAGAGAGAGAGAGAGAGAGAGAGAGAGAGAGAGAGAGAGAGAGAGAGAGAGAGAGAGAGAGAGAGAGAGAGAGAGAGCATCAGAGGTATTAATAAATATGCATTTTTCCGATATTAGTCTCTCTTCCTCATCTTGTTAATTGTAATGCCGGGACGGAAATACTCCGCCACCACCACCACCACCATTACTGTCACCATCCCCATCGCAGCTTTAAAATACCATCACCACTACATATACTCTCATCCTACTAACCACCACCTCATACCGTCACTACCACCTCTTCTATGCCCCTCACTACTCTCTCTCCCCACTGTTTTTCTATACACTCTACCACCACAATCTATGCAATCCCTCCGTTTCACTAGCTCTTCTCATTACCACTACAAATACGACATTGCCCAGGGAATCAGCAACATCACCACCACTACCATCACCACCAACACCACCACAACCTTTCACTCCAACCTCAAGGATCACCACCACTTATATCATTCTCTCCTTCACTACCATCACCACAAATCTATCATCACCACCACCACCACCACGCAAAGCTCTACATACACCCCTTCACTCTCCATTACCACCCCATCACCACCACTTTTTAAGCACATCCATCATCACCACCATCACCACCACCGCAATTACCACACCCTCTTTTACCCTCCCTACAGCCCTTCCATAATAGTACCATTACCGCAATCACCACCATCACCACCACCACCATCAGCTGCTCTGCCCTATATTTTACCTGGGCCGCCCCGTGTTGCACCTGTCCAGTGATGCGTTGAGGGTGGGGGGTGGGGGGGTAAGGGGGGTTGATTGGCCGTGTTGACATCTTGTTACGGGTCACCATTAGAGCTGATTGGTGCTGGAGGCGTGAACATCCTTTCTGAAGCCTCCGCCCCGCAATTTGGAAATAATGGAAAGCAAACGAGAGCGAGTGAGAAAGATAAAGAGAAGGCGGGAGAGAGTGAGTTAAGTGGTGATAAAAGTGCCTCTCATTTCCATCTTTTTGCTTCCCTGGCCACTTACTTTTTTTTTTTTACAGAAGAGACAGTTCAAGGGCGTAAAAAAACAAAAACAATAATGAAAAAAAAAGTATGTATGTCTGTTTGTCTTTTTCCGTCGGTATGTTTGTATTTTTCTTATCCACTTGTCACATGTTGGGTTGTCTGTGTATTGTTTGTTTTTCTATCTTTGTTTTACCGTGGCTTTGTTTGTGTCTTGTTTTCTGTATGTCTATCAGTGTCTATTTATTTTTCTCTCTTTAAATCTCTGTTTGGATCTCTTTAGGTTAGTATCTGTATGCTTACATATTCATGCCTGTTTGCATTTATGTGTGTGTGTGTGTGTGTGTGTGTGTGTGTGTGTGTGTGTGTGTGTGTGTGTGTGGGGGGTGGGGGTCTCTCTCTCTCTCTCTCTCTCTCTCTCTCTCTCTCTCTCTCTCTCTCTCTCTCTCTCTCTCACACACACACACACACACACACACACACACACACACACACACACACACACACACACACACACAAACGCACACACACACTCCCATCCAAATTCACAGACCCACACCCACCCGCCAACACCCACATCCACACACCCACCTCAGTCTTCTCATTCTCCGTCCTCATTTCAGCTCAGAGTTAATGATGAGTTTGGACACCTTCGATACGGCCCAGCTGGCTAATTAGCTGCGTTTCTTAATAATTCATTGTTGACCGACCCATTTACCTGGCAGCTTAATTATTCAGGTGTCTAATCACTTCCGTATTGGCTTAACATTTTATTTACATGCCTCGCCTAACTCGGTCCACAGCATCCCACGTACTTTAATGTTTTCCTCCCTCGCTTCACCTCTCCTTATTTTTCTCTGCCTTTCCACCCATTTAATCCTTATTTGTTGTATTATCTGTACTGCCTTTTATACTGAACTCTACTAAATAATTCATCTTGCCTACCTTTAGCGTTTAATGTCCTTCCCCTATACCTTTATCACTTTGTTGGCCTGTTTGTCTATCTGTCTGTATCTATCTATCCCCTTACTTATCTCTCCTTGACATATATTTAGTTTTAGTTTTAATCTTTATTTTAAGATGACATTTATATTCTGCCTATTTCATCTAAGGTTCCCTCCATTTTTCAACCGTCTTCTCCATTCTCATCCACCTTATTATTTTTTTTTCTTGATAAATAATTCACTTGTTCACATTTTTATTCCTTTAAATTTAACTGAAGTTTACGTGATGTAACTCAGCAGCCTCACTTAGGCACAGCATCTAACGTTACACTTTCACTTAAACCTTCCAAGCACTATCTCGCTTTTAATTTGACATCATTATCATCGTCGTCATTTTCAGCCGTATCACCTTACTGCATAACAAAGGACTTTCCCTCTTCCAGGTTTTCTGTTGCCTATTTCTACGATATTTCCGTACAAGGCCTTCCCCTCCGGTTATTGTGTTCTTTATTTCTACCCTATTTCCGTACAAGGCCTTCCCCTCCGGTTATTGTGTTCCTTATTTCTACCCTATTTCCGTACAAGGCCTTCCCCTCCGGTTATTGTGTTCTTTATTTCTACGATATTTCCGTACAAGGCCTTCCCCTCCGGTTATTGTTGCCTATTTCTACCCTATTTCCGTACGAGGCCTTCCCTTCCGCATCTTGTTCCCTATTTCTACCCTATTTCCGTACAAGGCCTTCCCCTCTTGTTATTCTGTTCATTATTTCTACCATATTTCCGTACAAGGCCTTCCCTTCTGCATCTTGTTCCCTATTTCTACCCTATTTCCGTACAAGGCCTTCCCTTCTGCATCTTGTTCCCTATTTCTACCCTATTTCCGTACAAGGCCTTCCCCTCTTGTTATTCTGTTCATTATTTCTACCATATTTCCGTACAAGGCCTTCCCCTCCGGTTATTCCGTTGTGTATTTCTACCATATTTCCGTACAAGGCCTTCCCCTCCGGTTATTCCGTTGTGTATTTCTACCCTATTTCCGTACAAGGCCTTCCCCTCTTGTTATTCTGTTCATTATTTCTACCATATTTCCGTACAAGGCCTTCCCCTCCGGTTATTCCGTTGTGTATTTCTACCATATTTCCGTACAAGGCCTTTCCCTCCGGTTATTCTATAGTCTATTTTTAACCTATTCCCGTACCAGCCTCCTCTTGTGGCGATTTTTTTTCTCTGAGTCGGCGAAATGGGATATCAGCCACTAGTTCCGTCAGTGTTGTTTGTTTCCCTCCGGTCATTCCCCTTCCCCGAGCCATCACTGCAGGAGACGGACACACGCCAGGATTTCTCCTCACTCGGTAAAAATAAAAATACACACCGGAACTTTTGTAAGCCCGGCGGGGAGCTCATTAGAGTTTTTAAGATCCCTATTTACGCCCCTACAGGCACATGCTTATGATCCACCCTTTCTTTTCGGGTGTGCTAATGAGGGGCTCGTACAGGTAGGCAGAAGAAGGCTAATGGGGACTTTGTTTTTCTTGGTTCCGAGGACTCGACTTTGTATAGATTTCTGCAACAGGTTCATGGAATTTTGGTGAAAGAAATTCGGGCTCGTGTTAAAACTGCTAATGAATCTTTTTTTAACGGAGAACGCTACGGAATGAAGGTATTATGTTAGATTATATTATTTTTATATATATGAACTCTATTTGTACCATGAGTTAATAATAAAATCCTCAGTTCCTCCAATTTTTGTCTCCTTTTTTTTTCAGCTAAACTAATCAAAGGAGAGTCACCATGCACCGAAAATGTTGGAAATACTCATTCATGAGACCTCCTTGTGTCGAGTTCATTCATTAGATCTCCTTGTGTCGAGTTCATTCATTAGATCTCCTAGTGTCGAGTTCATTCATTAGATCTCCTTGTGTCGAGTTCATCCATTAGATCTCCTTGTGTCGAGTTCATCCATTAGATCTCCTTGTGTCGAGTTCATCCATTAGATCTCCTTGTGTCGAGTTCATCCATTAGATCTCCTTGTGTCGAGTTCATTCATTAGATCTCCTTGTGTCGAGTTCATCCATTAGATCTCCTAGTGTCGAGTTCATTCATTAGATCTCCTTGTGTCGAGTTCATCCATTAGATCTCCTTGTGTCGAGTTCATCCATTAGATCTCCTTGTATCGAGTTCATCCATTAGATCTCCTAGTGTCGAGTTCATTCATTAGATCTCCTTGTGTCGAGTTCATTCATTAGATCTCCTTGTGTCGAGTTCATTCATTAGATCTCCTTGTGTCGAGTTCATTCATTAGATCTCCTTGTGTCGAGTTCATTCATTAGATCTCCTTGTGTCGAGTTCATTCATTAGATCTCCTTGTGTCGAGTTCATTCATTAGATCTCCTTGTGTCGAGTTCATTCATTAGATCTCCTTGTGTCGAGTTCATTCATTAGATCTCCTTGTGTCGAGTTCATTCATTAGATCTCCTTGTGTCGAGTTCATTCATTAGATCTCCTTGTGTCGAGTTCATTCATTAGATCTCCTTGTGTCGAGTTCATTCATTAGATCTCCTTGTGTCGAGTTCATTCATTAGATCTCCTTGTGTCGAGTTCCTAATGAAGGGTAAATATATACAATGTCCAAACACGAAACCGTCGACGAGTATGTTGTGAAGAGCTCTCCGGTGTGTGGTATTGTCTATTAGTAGCTTGTTTGTCAGTCAGTCAGATGATTAGTCACTACCTGTCTGCTTGCCTCTCTCTCTCTCTCTCTCTCTCTCTCTCTCTCTCTCTCTCTCTCTCTCTCTCTCTCTCTCTCTCTCACACACACACACACACACACACACACACACACACACACACACACACACCCCGAGGCAAGCTACGTAGTCCTCCGAGCCGGGGAACGAACGCGTGCACACTCGGGTGGACACGGCGGAAAAATCGTTCGCTGCACCACACTGAACGTGACTCCAGATTAAGCAAGTTTGAGCCGGGCTTGATTTCCAGATTCTTACGCCAAACGACACAATTTTCTCATTATCTCGTCGTGACCTTCTTTCCGCCCTGCCCCCATCAGCCATCTGCCTGACTTGCTGGTCTTGATTATCAGATATATGAGGAGGCAGGCGGGAGGCAGTGAAGGCTAGATGATTGGAAAGGATAGGACCAGGCAGGGCTGACTGGGGGCAATACAAGGAAAGAAGGTGGATTGTGGAATGTAATAACACAAAATCAGGAGGCGAGTAAAACAGGGAAGCTTGGCAGGGTCGATACAAGGGATGGAACCAAGCAACGGTGCTAACGATGAGAAGAGGCAGGGGTGACAGGGAAGGCACGGGGGGAAGGTGTGAGTTATGTTTGGGAAATTAAATATGACGTGGCAGGGACTTGGAGTTGTGGGGTGAGAGGAAGGGCATTGATCGAGGCAAGGGATAAAATCAAGTTAAAGGATGACAGGATTTCTGCAGGTGTAAGAGGCAGCATGCGGAAGCACATACCTCTACTTTAACGCATATTAATCGTGTCCTTTACAAGAATGTAACGAAGACAGATATACTTAATATATTCCTATGTTACAATTTCTGCCAGTCTGTTGTCTCATGAAATTAAATGTTGAAATTACGCGATATTCACTTCCCACAATATCTTCAGGGACGCCTCTCAATTAACACGAGAGCCAACTGTACTGCAGGCCGGGGGGACGGGGCAGCGGCTTGGCGTGGGCCCAGGAAAGGGAAGGCTGGGGCGAGGCAGTGTGTGCTCCATATTAGGTGTTTATTTCCCCCGCTTCCGTTGGAGTGGATATCATTACTAGGTCAAATAGGAAGTTCTCGATCTTGCCAACCGTATACTCAGTCAGGGCCTACGCTTTACACATTTATTTCTCCTTATACGAACAACACTGAGTGCAATTTTACTTGCATGTATACATTTCTTGATTTTCATTCCATTAATGTAGAAAAAGGTAATGGCAGGAAACGCCCTAAAAACAATATAGATGTCACAGTGACTTACCTGGAAACACAACACCAACAAAACAACAGTAATGGCGCCAACAGCATCAGGAACAATAACAAAACATCAAAGCACATCTGCAGGGAACCATTCAATCACGATGAATACCATTAAACAGGTGTGTATATGCTCATCAGTGTGTGTGTGTGTGTGTGTGTGTGTGTGTGTGTGTGTGTGTGTGTGTGTGTGTGTGTGTGTGTGTGTGTGTGTGTGTTGCCGGTGAGTGATGGGCGGGCCGTAACTCTGTTTAATGGATGCCCAATTATAAAAGTATCAGCGGCGGCCATAACCACCTTGCCGCACGCCGCGTGTGTCACACTGCCGTAAACAAGCACTTGTTGGTCCCACGCCGTGCCCTTACGCCCCCACTAACACCACCATAACCACCACCACCACCACGACCACCACCATCACTCCTCACCACCACCACCACCACCACCACCATCACTCCTCACCACCACCAACACGACCACTACCACAATCACCACGACCATTGTCATGCCACCAGCATCGCCCTCACCATCTCTTCCACCACTAACATCTCTACGAACACTACCATACCAGATTACCACCATTTATATTTTCTTTTTTTTCATCGTCAAATAAATGTAGCTGTTGGGGCGTAAAGTTTCTTAGTAAACACACACACACACACACACACACACACACACACACACACACACACACACATACACATCAACACAGTTATCATTACCAACTATCACCAGCACCACCACCATCACAATCCCCATCGTTACAATCGGTATACAACACTACCAACACCATCACTATGCTACAACTACCATACAACATCACCTCCACTACAGCCTCTATGAACACCAAAACCGTCACTACCACTCACCTCCACCACCACCATGCAGCATCTCCAACACCACCATGCACCACCAGCACTATTACCATCACCACCACCACCAATACGGCCGCCTTATGAGGTATATTTCCAGGCCACATTAACTATTCCCGGCCTCCACGCTGCCCACAATATACATTTGGAGCTGCGCGAGATGATAATTTGGTCTGCATTAATTGTTATTGTTGAAAGTGTATTGTGCGCGCCATTAGAGACACTTCTTCATGTGGCGGAGAGAGAGTTAATGTTCTCTCTCTATTTCTCTCTTTCTTTCTCTTCTTCTGTCTCATACTTTTCTTTCTCGTTTTAGCAATTTTTTTCTATCTCATCTTTCCTCTCCATTTTGTTTCCATGGGTGTCTGGTTACTAGTTAGTGTCGCTGTGTAACATTTCTTCTTTTTTTTTTACGGCAAAGGAAACAGCTCAAGGGCAAAAAAAAAAAAAGGATTATAAAAAAAAAAGCCCGGTAATCACTGCTCCTATATTTTCTGAACGTCGTCTGGCTTCACGCTATCGATTTAATGTATTTTTTTTACTTGGCACTAATACGCTTACCTGTTTAAAATTCAAATCAGTTTTACCACTTAAGTGTAATTGGTTAGCGGGTGACAATAGAAAAGAATGGTCAAATGCCTCTCCATTTATCATGAACGCTCCTGCTGCCCTCTGTAACCTCGGCCGTGTGGTCTATCCTCTGCGCCGGAGTCTTGACGTCAAGTGGGTCGAAAACAATGAGGGGATTTTCAGTTTTCAGGACGACACATGACCCCACTTTCCTGAGGGTAAACAGCCGAGTTTCTTCTCATAAACGAAATAAACCTTATCTCGCCAGCGGCAAACCGAATTTATCCAAACGTAAATTACTTGGAAGGCAGCTTAAAGGCAGATTTATGGCCGCTATACTTTACGAAGGCGACCGTCACTGCGCCGCGGAAAGTAGTGCTCGGCTCAGCCTCAAACTGCCGCCTTAAGAGAAAATGAAACAGCCCAATAAAAAACACAGCTCACTTAAGAGACAAGGATACGAGCCAGTGGACAAAAAGAACGGAAAAGATGTGTGGAATCAGACAAAAAAGTAAAGAAAGGTTCTATAAAAAAACAAGAAAGGCGTACTAAAATTTTAGCCAAACAAAATTTAGGACAAAAGCAAGAGATAAGAAGAGTAAGGGAAGAGGCACAATATATTCAATAAAAACAGAACAGAGGCGATTAAGAAATAAAAACAAATGCAAACAGTAACAAGGGGTTTGGGGTAAAAGAAAGGAATATGCTGGACCAAACAAAGACTAGTAGAATCAGAAAAAAAAGAGAGAAGGTTAACAAGAACGAAGCAGAATCGAAGAAAAGTTCAAGAGAAGAGACGCTTAAGTTTACAGTAGTGTATTAAGATTACGTATTGACCTTATGCAAATGAAAAAAAAAAAAACAGAGTCCGGTAAGGAGGAATCAGGGGAAAAAAAACAATAAAAGAGGGTTGTGGAAGGAAAAAAAGGTGAAGCGAACAAAAGGAGAGGGAAGGTAAGGGAAGAAAGTTAAATATGTGAATATATTGAATACAAAAGAAAGCAGGGAGTAAATAATAAAGAACGTTACACCGGAAAAGAGCACAATGGAAGAAGAGAGATTGGGTTAGAAAAGAAGGAGGGGAAAGTGACTCAAAGACGATATTAAAGAAAAAAGGGAGGCGACTCAAAAAGGACAAAGAAGAAAAAGGGAATGAAACAGATAACACAAGAACAGGGATATGTGAAATTAGACAAACAGGCGTATCACCATAACAACGCTAACAGGGATCGATGACATAAAGAAGACTAAACTAGAAAAAAAATAAACACACCGAAGCAAAATCAGGGAAAAGAGAAACGGAAAAATAGGAATCAAGAAAAATCGACGAGGAGGAAAAAGATTTGACATGGAGAGGAATGTGGGCGTGTAGGTGACATCAGGAGAGAGGGAGAGAAAGAGAGAGAAAAGAAGAAGTGGGCGGCTGAGCAATAACAAGGTAAAATAGAGGGAAAAATCTAACAGACAAGGTTGGACAATAACACGGCAACAGGGAGAAAACAGAGAGCGAAAACGGAGGTAAGGGAACATGGAGAAAAGGAAACGGGTGAGAGCAATAAAGTCGATAAGAAGAGGGATAGGATGATGAAAAAGAAGAGGAGAAAGGATGAGGAATAGCTCGGTAACATAGAGGGAATAGAGAGAGAGAGAGAGAACGGAGATAAGGTAACAAAGAGGAAAGGAATATGGGTGAGGGGAATAAAGTAGATAATAAGAGGTATAGGATGATGAAAAAGAAGAGGAGAAAGGATGAGGAATAACTCGGTAACATAGAGGGAATAGAGAGAGAGAGAGAGAACGGAGATAAGGTAACCAAGAGGAAAGGAATATGGGCGAGGGAAATAAAGTCGATAACAAGAGGGATAGGATGACGCACCAATCTCTATATCGCCTCCGTAATAGAACACCCCTCTTCCATTATCCGCATTCGCTTCTTGCTTCTCCAATCTCCATCCACGGCCTCCGCTCCGACCCGCCCACCTCCCAACCTCCTCCGCTCCTATTTCCCTTTTTCCTCTCTTTTCTCCTTCTTTGTTGTGGCCCCGAACAGAAAGGAAATGCAAGGCTGCGTAATGAAAACGGAAGGACGCATCATGGTGACCTGACCAAGGGAGGGCGGGTGGTCAGGTCACGCGGTTCCTCCATTACCAGACAAGGGGCAAATTATTCTCCTTCACCATCTTTCTTGTTTTCTTCCTTCCTTCCTTTCCTCAGTCCGTCTTACGTCTCTGTCTGTTCGTCTGTCTGTCTGTCTGTCTGTCTGTCTCTTTCTATTGCATATATCCACTCCTCCCTTTTTTTCTTTATTTTCCTTTCTTTCTTCTCTTTTTCGTTGTTTCTTTCACTTTTTCTTTATTCCTTCTCTATTCTTTCTTTCCTTTTTACTCTTTCTTTCTTTCTTTATCTCTTTCTTTCATTATTTCTTCTTTCCTTCCATTCTTGCCCTCACAAACACACTCTCGTTTTCTTTTCGTTTTCTTCTTCCTTTATTTCTTACACATTCAGTCACACACACTTGCTACCCATCCCTCCCTATCCCCCGCCTCTCTCTCTCTCTCTCTCTCTCTCTCTCTCTCTCTCTCTCTCTCTCTCTCTCTCTCTCTCTCTCTCTCTCTCTCTCTCTCTCTCTCTCTCTCTCGCAGCTATTAATCATCCCTGCCGCCCCTTTCTCGCTCCCTTGCCAACGCCCACAATCTGCAGCCTCGCACGTCGCCCCTCGCCGCAGTGGGACGCAGCCTCCACTCTGTTCCAGGTTGTTAGACGAAAAATGAAATCTCACTCAAACAAGTTTTCTCTCGGCCCATACCCTCTAATATGCAGATGAGGATGGGGTGTGGGGAGGAAAGAAGGGAATGGGGAGGTAGGTAGGTAGGGAGTGTGTGTGTGAGTGTGTGTGTGTGTGTGTGTGTGTGTGTGTGAGAGAGAGAGAGAGAGAGAGAGAGAGAGAGAGAGAGAGAGTACTTGGGTGAATGAGTATGCGAAAGAGATAAACAAACATACATACATACATACATACAAACAGACAGTCAGACAGAAAAAGTCTCTGGAAAAATTAATGCAAAGTTAATTATCGTCCCTGTCGGCACTCGTATGATTTAAATTTAAAGCATGTTCACGTCTATTTCACTTCAAGGGTGGCGCAGTGACGAACAATCAGCCAATTGAAATGAAAGAAAAAAAGACACAAACTTAAAAAAAAAAAACGCGCATAAGACTCCTCCTTCAACAAGCCACTCACACAAAGAAAGAGGGAAAGGGGGGGGGCGGGGGGACATGACGGTCTTTGCACATCGGAGACATTAATATTTTCTCCTCCTCCTCCATTTCCTCATTGTCCTAGTTTTTGCTCTTCTCTTTTCTCCTCATTCACGTCTTCAATATTTTGCTCACAACTCCATTTTTGACGTTTTTCCATTCTCTTTAATTCTTTCCCCGCAACCCACACTCTCAATCACTGCCTGCTTCTTCCATTCGTCTCTCTTGTCTTTCCTCAGCAACATTCATTGTACGCGTATGCAGTCGTGTCCCTTACCCTCTCCTCCCCTGCCACAACCTTGCACAACACCATGACTCTCTCACTCTCTTTCTATCTTTCATCCCTTCTCCCTTTCGTCTTTCCTTTCGACCACGTAATTCTTTTATTTTACTTTCATCTTCCTCGTCACGTTATGTTATCCTTCTCTTCTATTCTTCCCTCCCTCCTCATCGCTTCTTTATTCCTCCTATCCTTACTTTTCCTTTGCCGCTTTCATCTACCTTTCCCTTCTTTCTTTTCTCTATTCATTCTTACTTAACTTCCTTTCCTCGCGTTTCTGTTCGTCTTCCCTTCCCATCTTTCCTCCACCTTTTCTTTCCTCCTCCTCCTCCGCTCCTCCCCTTTCTGCCGTGCACTTCCCCTGCCCCGCTACCAAGAATTTCCACCGAAAATTCTAAACCCGAAAAATAAATATATAAATTTGGAGCGTCCATTGTTTAGTCGCTCAAGAGGATCCTGTCCACCTCGTGAGGGTTGCGTGGCACCTCCAGACCGCCCCCCCCCCCTGCCCCCCACCACCCCCGCTCTTACTCTCTCTCTCTCTCTCTCTCTCTCTCTCTCTCTCTCTCTCTCTCTCTCTCTCTCTCTCTCTCTCTCTCTCTCTCTCTCTCTGTTATTTTGTTATTTTACACCGGTTCTAATAAGCTTAATGAAGGGATTTAAGTTTTGCACTCTTTCTCTTTGCAGACTAAAAAATGGGATTAAATTCTCTCTCTCTCTCTCTCTCTCTCTCTCTCTCTCTCTCTCTCTCTCTCTCTCTCTCTCTCTCTCTCTCTCTCTCTCTCTCTCTCTCTCTCTCTCTCTCTCTCTCTCTCTCTCTCTCTCTCTCTCTTTACCTATCTGACCATTTATTTAGTGTCATGTTGCAAATTTGTTGAGCTGAATACACTAATTAATCGCAATGCTTGTTTAATGGTCTGTCTGCTTGTCTGTTTATCGGTGCATTAGATACGCCTCACTCTCTCTCTCTCTCTCTCTCTCTCTCTCTCTCTCTCTCTCTCTCTCTCTCTCTCTCTCTCTCTCTCTCGGCCTCTATTACTCTGTAAACAAAAGTTCTTCAGCGGCACAAAAACCCGAGCAACACTTCCTTGTCTTCCCCGCAAAAATAGAGGGCCTTCCCGGAACCGATTCATGCATGCTATTAACGACTTGAAGAGGAGCGTTTATCAGCTCCCTGGGGCACGCGAGAGGCTTGGAAACTTTCACTAAGGATCCAGTTGGTGCAAGAAACACAAACACGCTCTCTCTCTCTCTCTCTCTCTCTCTCTCTCTCTCTCTCTCTCTCTCTCTCTCTCTCTCTCTCTCTCTCTCTCTCTCTCTCTCTCTCTCTCTCTCTCTCTCTCTCTCTGTATAAGAAGATTTTTACAGGAGGAAGAAAATGATCAAAAGAAAAATGAAAAAGGACGGAGAAAAAGAAGAGAACAGGAGGAGGAGGAGGAGGAGGAGTGGCAGCACGGTAATGTGTAGAAAGAAAAGGAGGAGGATACTACTACTACTACTACTACTACTACTAATAATAATAATAATAATAATAATAATAATAATAGGAAGAAAAAAAAGAGGAAGAAGAAGAAGAAGAAGAAGAAGAAGAAGAAGAAAAAGAAAAAGAAGAAGAAGAAGAAGAAAAAGAAGAAAAAAACGAGAAGAAAAAGAAAAGAAAAAAAAAACTGAAAAAAAGAAAATAAATAGTGATATTGATACAAAAGAATATAATTAAAATAGAAACTGGAAATGAAAGAAGCATAAAAATAGATAAAAACGTTAACAAGGGAAGAAAGAGCAAAGCCAGTCTGCAGAGGCTCGACTCCCTATCACGGCGGTGTTCCTGGGAGCCCGGCGCGGTGCTCAGCTCGCGACTCCTCGTTAGCATTCCCTTCACGCCACACACCGCTGTCTTCTTTGCGCCCTCAGCTAGTGCGAGGCGTCGGCAGCAGGAGGCAGGGCGACATTAGCACGGGGAGAGGGTGTGGAGTGGGTGTGGAGTGGGTGGGGTGGGGGGGGAGTGGATATGTAGTGTGGTGGTGGTAGTGGAGGTGGTATAATTTTTGCGGTGGTGGTGGGGCTGAGAGTGGTGGTAGTGGTGGTGGTGGTGGTGGTTTTGGGGGTATTGAATTTTTTTTTTTTACAGCAGAGGAAACAGTTCAAGGACAAAAAAGAGGAAACAATAATGAAAAAAAAAGCCCGCTACTCGCTGCTCCTTTAAAAGAGTTCAGAGGAGTGACCAAAACATAGGTCAATTTCGGGAGGAGAGGTGTCCTGATACCCTCCTCTTGAAAGAGTTCAAGTCGTAGGCAGGAGGAAATTAGACTCCACTCTGTCCAAGAGTGGAGTGTGAGTGGAGCCCCCCCCCCCCCCCACACACACACACACACGTGAGATGCATACTCCATACGAGGGCGGACAAGGCCCTTGTACATGGATAGCAACTGCGCGGAGAAGAACTGGCGGAGACGACACAGAACGCCCAACCTCGAGGAAGCTGATTTAGTGAGAGAAGAGATGTGAAGTTTCCGGTTAAGATTTTGAGTTAAAGATAGACCGAGGATGTTTAGTGTTGAAGACGGCGACAGCTGAGTGTTGTTGAAGAATAGAGGATAGGTGTTTGGAAGGTTGTGTCGAGTTGATAGGTGAAGAAATTGGGTTTTTGAGGCATTGAAGGACACAAGGTTCCTTTTACCCCAATCGGAAATGATAGCAAGGTCTGAGGTTAAGCGTTCTGCAGCCTCCAGTCTGGATTCTTGTAATTCCTGTTGAGAGGGTCTTCTGTTGAAAAAAATTGAATACTGTAGAGTGGAGTCGTCAGCGTATGAGTGGATGCGGGAATTTGTTATGGAAAGTAGATCATTGATGAATAACAGAAAGAGAGTGGGTGATTAGACAGAGCAATGTAGAACACCACTGTTGATAGGTTTAGGCCTTAGGGGAAGAACAGTGGCCGTCTACCACAGCAGAGATAAAACGGCCGATAGGAAACTGGAGATAAAGGAACACAGAGAAGGATAGAATCCGAAAGAGGGCAGTTTGGAAAGCTAAGAGTTGTGCCAGACACACTCTTAGTGAGGTTGTTTACTGCATCTTAGTCCACGTTTTCAGTTGTGTCCAGAAATGGGGTTGATGAAATGTTGAGTGTACACGTAAACGGGGGCGGTGATATGGTTGAGGCTGTCTTGATCATTGTGACCCCACTGGTTGACGAGATGCTGTAGATGTTCCCAAAGACACATTTCAACAAATATCTTATTTGGCCTCGTCTTCCTTTCCAAGAAAAAGGCCCTTCACTCGACCAGTGAATGTAGCCCCGAACCAGGCCACCACTCCTCTCCAGCTGCGGCCGTACCTGAGGTTGTTGACACTGCCCTGCATTCTCAGTCTCCAGGGGATGTCACGGAAATCCAAGAAGTCTCCTTCGTTCTTCCTTTCCTCAACAAAAGTTTGTTTTCCAGAAAATTTAATTATCATGGTTGAGGTAGATGTTGTGACCAGAGCAATCATGTATAAATTAAGAAGTTTAAGTTGCGTACTGTTTTATATGTAACAACATTCATATACATTAAAATAAAGTTATATTCACTGAAAAGACAAAAACTCAAAGCCCTTCCCCATGTTTCATTGATATAAGCTGTGTGAGCTTGGCGCATTAATTTTGCATTTGATTAAAAAAGAAGCGAAATTCACTTTCAACATAATATTCGAATTTCAATTCAGCATATATATATATATATATATATATATATATATATATATATATATATATATATATATATATATATATATATATATATATATATATATACACACACACACACACACACACACACATATAAACACACTGAGAAAATATATAAACAAAACCAAACGCCCCCTCATCACACGCCACCACCTCCCTCGCCCTTCCCCGGCACCTTCAAACCTTCGCGACTCTTCTAAAAATTTTCTGTCATAAACACGGTGATCCAATTTGCATGTGTCGTAACTATTCATTACGGATGACGGGTGGCCGCAAGGGCCCCACGGAGCCCGGCGGCGGCGCGGCAGGTGGCCTTGCCGGCGCCACTCACGGGGAACAAGAGGGGTGGGTGGGTGCAAATCAGGTGTACAGGGGAGGCGGATGGTGATGGGGGTGGAGGGGGTGTAAGCGGCCAGAGTAAGGCAAGGGTTTCAGGGTAAGGGGGGAGGGAGCGGTAGAGGAGAGACAATAGCGTGCTTAGTGGTGAAGAGAATGTAATGGAAGGCTGTGGAAGAGTGTGTGAGCGAGGCAGGCGGGGGCTGGGGAATGGTCAGTGTTAGGGAGATGAAACTTTGATTCGTACCAAGATCGGCAGGAAAAGTGAAGAATAGTGCGGAATGGTGGGAAGAAGAGGGAATAGTTGAGGAATTAAAAAATGAGGTGGACGACAGTAAAAGAGAATGCTGAAATCTGGAAAGCGAGGAAGAGGTTAAAATGCAGTGTGGGAGAGGTGAAGGATTGAGCAGTGTAGTGGAGAGCAGTGACGGAGGACAGCGAACGGTGCAGGGATTGGATAAAGTTAGGGAGTCGCAATATATGGATTCTGTAGGAGGTGGAAGGTAAGGAAGTGAAATAGGCGTGAAAATTTCCGATAAAGATATTAGGACGCGGGCCAAGTGGTAGATCTTACAAGACTAAAGAGGCACGAATGAGTTGGACAAAAAAAAAAGTTGAGGATAAACAGGAAAATATACAAAACCGGAGGAAAAAAAAAAAAAAACGGCGTCCTCGAAGTAAGAGAGTGAGAGTGGAAGAGTAGGAGTAAAAAAAAAAAAAAAAAAAAAAAAAAAAAAAAAAAAAAAAAATTAAGATCACTGGACTCTAAACAGAACACGTGAATAAGAATGAATGAAAAAAAAAGTTCCGAAATAGATGTGAAGAGTGCGTAGGTGGAGGTGGTATTGCTTGGTGGTGTGTTGGTGGAGGTGGTAGTGGGTGGTGGTGGGGAGTTGGTGGAGGTGGTAGTGGGTGGTGGTTGGTGAGTGATGGGTGGTACTTTTTTTTTTTTTTACAGCAGAGGAGACAGTGCAAAGGCGTAAAAAAGAAAGAAAACAATAAAAAAAAAACAAAAAAAAAACGCTACTTATGCTCCTGACTGGGGTGGTTTGGGGGGGCTCTGCAACGCTCTGGTACCATGAACGCTGCTTTTGCATTCATCGTCTGAGGGCTTCCTTTCCAAATCAAAGAGAAATACATGGGTGGGTGTGAACGTGATGGTGATGGGCGTGATGGTGGTGGCCTTGATGGAGGGTGAAGAGAGATGTGTGAGTCTAAAGGAGGCGGTAGAAGAGAGGAAAGGCGGAAGAAGAGAGGGAAGGGGAAGAAGAGAGATGGGGGGAGTATATTGAGTGTAAGTATAAAAGAAGGGGAGGCGGAGGAAAAGAAAGAGAGAAGAGTGTTGATATAGCATATGTTTAAAGGGGCAGAAGAGGAAGGGGAAGAGAGGAAGAGGGAGAGGAGGAAGAGGAGGGTAAGGGAGATGGATTGAGGAGCCTAATGGAATGTGCGAGGAAAGTGTCTATGCAAAAACGGAGGAAAAATACAAAACAGCGAAGATAAATGGGAGGGAATGAGTGAAGGAAGGGTAAAGGAAGAGAAGAGAGAAAAGGAGAAAGATGAAAACAAATGTAAGGATGGAAAGCGAGATTCTAACAGAGAGAGAGAGAGAGAGAGAGAGAGAGAGAGAGAGAGAGAGAGAGAGTATGAGTCTTTGATAAAAGGTAAGTGAGGGGAAGAGAGAGAGGAGGAGGAGGAAGGAGGGGGAGGATGGGAAAAGATGCAAGTGCTGGAAGGAACATGAAATCAGGGGAGACTATAATGAAGGAAGGAGGAGGGGAGAATAAGATAAAGGAAGACAGGGAGAAAATGGAAATGCGTAAAAAAGTAATAAAGAGGGATGAAAGAGAAAACTTGGCTGATATAGGACGGGGAGGAGAAAGTGATACGAGTTACACGACAGGAGAAAATTACTAATAAAAAGGATATAATGAAGTGGCTGGAGGAAAGGGAAGAGAGAAAGGAAGGAAGGAAGGAAGGAAGAAGAGATGGAGAAATGAATGGAGGGAAAGAAAAAAGGAGGGAGGGAGGGAAAGAGTAATGCGAGAAGGATTGGAAGGGTGTAAGGAAAGAAACCATGAATGAAAGGAAAAAAATTGAAGGAGAAAACAGGGACAGAATAGACAAATGGAGAGAAGAACGGGAAGGACGAAGGAAAGGAATACACAAACAAACAAAGGAACAAGAAAGAAAAAAAAAACCAGACAAGTAAATGAAAAAAAATAATACATGAGAGGAAGAAAACAAAGAATGAAACCATGACTAAAGCAAAGATGGAAAGAAAACAGAGGAAAAAACAGGAAAAGAAAACGAAGAGAGAAAAAGGAGTAAATAGGAATCGTAAAAGTAAGTGTGTGTGTGTGTGTGTGTGTGTGTGTGTGTGTGTGTGTGTGTGTGTGTGTGTGTGTGTGTGTGTGTGCGAGTATTCCCGGATGTTCCAAGGAGCGGGAGAAGAAAGGAGGACGGAATAAGGGGAGATAAACACGGCTCCTAAAAACGCGCTTTCACATCCTCTTCCTTCGGCTCTCAATACACCGGCGTCCCTAGTGGCTGCCTCTTGCTCCTTCGCTTCTTCCTGCGCACCCCCACCCCTCTCCTGCCACCCCAAACACCCCTAAGCCCTGTTGTTCACCGGATGAGCCTTCTCCATCTCCTCCGCGTCTTCCTCCTCCCCTCCAGAGCACCGCCGCGCCTCGGATCACGCCACCTTCCCTCCACCGCCATGCACACACAGAGATGCAACACCCTCCATCCCGCCGCGTCATTCCTTCCTCACGGCTATCGCATCCGTTTTACGTTCGCCGCTTGCATTATTCACCGAGATCAGCCGCAGCTCCGCCCGCGTTTATATTTTTTTCCTTTGGTCGTAATGCAAAAAGAGAAGCAAATGAAAATAAAGACTGGGGACAGAGAGGCAAAAAAAAAGAAAAAAAAAATAGCACACACACACACACACACACACACACACACACACACACACACACACATACAATATTCAGTCGTCCGGATTATCAAACAGCTTCCCACATCGATTTATTCTTCCTGGCGTGTGTAGTGAATGAAAGAAAAAAAAAAGAGAACAACAGCAATGTTTATTTTGAGTGTGTTAGTCTCTGTTTATGTATCTCTCTCTCTCTCTCTCTCTCTCTCTCTCTCTCTCTCTCTCTCTCTCTCTCTCTCTCTCTCTCTCTCTCTCTCTCTCTCTCTCTCTCTCTCTCTCTCTCTCTCTCTCTCTCTCTCTCGCTAATGGTTATGAATTAGGGACAAAGTTTCAGCGGGCATGTGTCTTTTATATTAAATTAAGACTCCAACACAGCCTAGTGGCGCCATATGGAGAAGCGGGGAGGGAGAGGGGCTTGGAGAGAGGAGGGGGGAGGGACAAGGAGAGGTGGAGGGAGGAGGAACAAGGAGACGGGAGGGGGAGAACAGGGAGAGAGGAGTGGAAAGGAACAGGGAGAGAGGAGGGGGAGGAACAGGGTAAGGGGAGGGAGGAGGAACATGAAGAAGGTAGAAGAGCTGGATGGTGGAGGAGAGAGAAGAGAATATGAGACGGTGGAAGAGACGGAAGGGTTGAGCAAGGACCGGGGGTGGGTGGGGGGGTGGGGGGGGGGGGAAGGAAATGGGAGTGTGAAGATGAGAGGGTAAAGATGATAGGGTGAAGGGTAAAGATGAGAGGGTGAAGGGAAAAAATGGGAGGGTAGAGATGAAAGGGTAGAAGGGGATAAAGATGGAGGAGAAAAGAAGCTGGAGGGGTATTTATTGTCTGTCGGTGTATTTGGGGTTACAACTATTAAGAGACAAACAACTTGCTACATGTTTTTTTAGGTCAATTCAGAGGCTAATCACTTCTGAATGCCTTTAATTTCGGTTATGGAATCATGCCTTTTGTTTTGAGCTGATCTGTTTATATTACACATGTTTACCACAAAAATAACTCATAAAAGTACCGGAGCAGCTGAATAACCTTGTTTTCGTTTTACCGTCTCCATTTTTTCATCTCTATGATATCTGAATGTGTTCCTTATGGCTGGTGATAATGATTACAAGGAGAACGAAAATATATCTAAAGGTCACTAATGGATGAAAACAACAGTTACTGCATTATGATTTGCTTAGGTGCTAATAACTTGTATTCTTTTTTTCATTCAAGCATTCTTAATATTTTTTTTTCTTTTCCCTAAAATATTTTCATACCTCTGTCCAAGTCCTTCGTCACGATTTACTGCCGACAGGAAAACCTTCCGTCAGATTTTGTTCTGATGTAATCCTGTTAATTGCTTCATCTTGTTGGGTCAAGAAGTTTCAAAGATTACCTCCCAGACAAAGAAAAAAAATCATCCATGAAATAACTTACGAGTCAAACACCAAGTTCGAAAGTTTGTTTAAGCTTCCTTTTCTTTATAAATCAATTTAATTAATCAAAGACGAACCGGCGTTTAATCAACATTGCTTCAGTACTAATTAAAACTTAAAAGCAACGTCCATAAGGGTTTCCTTTTGAGAACCCAGTGCCGCTCTCTCTCTCTCTCTCTCTCTCTCTCTCTCTCTCTCTCTCTCTCTCTCTCTCTCTCTCTCTCTCTCTCTCTCTCTCTCTCTCTCTCTCCACTTTTCCAGTAGTAAGCATCCCAGCCTTGTGTGGTATTTGGCCGAACATCTAGTTTTCTTCTTCGTAGGCTTAGGTTGACACTCTTATATTCCCTTCGTTCATTTAATATTTTCTTGGCCAGATAAAATACTAAAAAAAAAAAACCGTGCCCACGAACCACGTCTCGCGGAGTACTCGGTGGCGTCACAACTCTCACAGGAACACCATCTGACAGGACAGATTTTTTTTCGCCGATAATTAAAAAAGAAGAAAAATCGTTCGCCCGACTCGTGAAAAAGCAATCCGATGTTTTCCCGCCCGGATCAAAGGGTTAGATTCCTGAGCTCAGAAAGCGAAAGAAAAAAATACCTTCGAAGTCAGATGTTCTTTACCAGATTTTACGTACCGTCTGTCGATGAAGGTCAAAAGAAACTGGAGGAAAACACGACCTCAAAAATGCTTCTTCCCCTCGCCGCGGATCTATAGGGGGAGAAAACGGGCGAGCGACGAATGGGCGGGATGGTGGTGAGCGGGTTGAGTCTGGTTAATACGTCCTTATGAAGCTTAGGTTTTTGGGTACTAGGCTGCTTTTTTAAGAGTGAAACAAAAACATATATTCTCGAGTCTTGTTTGCGAATATTCAGATTACTGCTGCTTTCCCTGAATCTGTATGAATCGAAAGGCAGGAACTGAAAAAAAATATATAGAATGCATGCGGCAAGGAAGGAGTTTGGCGTGATTGTGTCGAGACCCGGCTGTCACGAGTTTATGGTAACGAGTCAAGCCAAAAGAACTGCTTCGCCTACAAACACACTCAGGCGCCCTGTACGATTAAGGTCCATCCCACGAAGAGTCATTCCTCCCCCCACCACTTACTGAAGACCACAAGATCCCACAAGACCCAACTTATTCCCGCCACCTAAGGACCGCCAGATAACTGGGGGAGGGCTGCAAGGAGGTCGCCCGTCCGCCTCCACATTTGACTTCAAGCAGAGCCTCTTAAACATTCACTGCTTCATCGATTGCCTCGGAAATTGGAAGGCTGGTTTATGCGTTTCCAGAGACCAAGACTTTTGATTGAGAAAACGGGTCGATGGCACTTCAAAGAAACTCCTCAAGGCGTCGTGAAGAATGCAATAAGGAAAGAAGAAAGTATCAATGTCTTGGGGTTTGATGTTTCTTGGTTCGTCAGGTTGTCGTTGGTGTATGATGCTTTCTTTTTAGTGAGTGAGTACGATGACGCATATCAAATAGCCCGAAATGTCCATTTACGAGCTGCTGACAATCCGGTACAAATTCATAAACAAGTTGTCTTGATATGCCATTGCCCGATTGGCCGGTAGGTCAGCTCTAAGTCATCACTTTATTCAGACATTACTAAACATATACAACCCAGAGTTCAAAAGTATTTCATAAAGGTATGAAATTATACTAGGGTTGTGTGAAAATTACCAACAACTTAATTCAGTGCAGTCATCAGGGGAAGGTTCACTGTCCCCTGAGAGGTCTTGTCACTTGGATCCGGTGAGAAACAATCAGCGTTATCTCGACGGCCAGGGAACGTAGTGCAGCTTCCTTGAGCTGATACGAAATTAACTGTGCCGCGTCCTGCGTAGCGCGCTTTCGTTTTGGAAGAATATGCCTTCAGTTTGTTTGTCAACGTTTCCCACAGCCCTGTAAAAAAAACATTCCCAATAAACTTTTTGCAGCACCTCTTTAATTAATGGCGACACAAAAGTACCTGTCCTTGCAGTATCTTGTCTCACGCCTTGGTCCTGATAGGAAGTTCGAGTTGTTGCTTTGCCAAATTGTTCCCCGGCCCCGTGTAGCCATCTCCATGCAATTTTCGCAGCGCCTGTCCGTTGGTGATACGAAATCAACCGTGCCTTCCTTACACGCAATTTTCTTTTGTTTAGGAAGGACGCCTTAAAGAGGGAGCATCAAGACACCTCCCGAGCCAAACTGTATCTTTCTTCTTCGACTGCTTCATCTGCCTGTGGACGGGTCAGGGAGTTGCTATTTTTTTTTTTTTTTTTTAGCCTTGGTCAGACTGCAATATTGTAAAATAAAACTCCGCTGATGGGAGTTATATCTTTTTTTGAGAGGAAATTCTTTTAGTTATATTTGCAAGGCGTCGTCCAGGCACGTATATCTGTCCCCATACAACTTTGGAAGCGCCTGTCCAGTGCAGAAGAGAAAGTTTCACAAGTGGAAAAAGTTTACATAGGTATTCCTTTCCTGCAAAGACGACAGTTGGCCAACGAGTTATCTGTACCCGGCCTGGTCTCGGGGCGCGGCCGCGTGCGTGGGGGGCGGCGGGACCAGCGTCAAGAGGATTAGTGATGTCGTCGAGGCCTGATTGCGGGATTTATAGCGGCTGACGGGCTCCTTAAGACTGACACCAGTTTTCTAAACCTTGTTGAAGGCTCCGGCACTCAGTATCGGGAGTATCAGCACCCGTCCCGAACACTCTCTCTCTCTCTCTCTCTCTCTCTCTCTCTCTCTCTCTCTCTCTCTCTCTCTCTCTCTCTCTCTCTCTCTCTCTCTCTCTCTCTCTCTCTCAGGCCTGAAGCAAAAGGTATATCTGCTGGCAAAGAGTAGATACTGTCCTCCCTTAAGCAACTGGGATGGGGGCGTGGTGTGTAGGGTCCCTGTTCTGCCTTAGTTAGATTGGCTAAGAAACGAAAACTTTCTCCGCATAGGTAATGATAGACATGAACGAGTTCAGAACATGATCCGATCGTGAGTTAATTACACACACACACACACACAATATACCTTAATCAAAATCAGTTAACTCGATCGGCAGACAGATAGACAGACAAAACAATCAGGCAACTCTATACAGACAAAAAGGAGAGGGAACTAAACATGCAAAAGAAAATGTACAAGCGGTAATGAAGATACATAGAGCTAGACATGTGAGACCTTTTACGGCGACATACACGAACGCAAACACAGACAAAGGTGCAGACGCAGAAACACTGAGACAAACCAACCAAAACAGAAAGAAAACGTGACGACAAACTTGGAAATGCAGAGAAGGCCGCTGATACAAACTTTTAACACACACACACACACACACACACACACACACACACACACACACACAGACACACGCGCGGAGGAAGAGGAAGAGAGGATGGGGTTGAGGAGGGAAGAAAAATATAGTTAGCATGTGGGAGAAGGGGTGGGTGGGGAGGGAAGGTGGGAAGAAAAATACAGGTGGCAGTTTAGGGGTAAAATGTAGGAGGCGGGGGAGAAGGGGGAGAACGAGGAGGGTGGATAAAAAGAGGTGATAGTTGTGGAGTAAAATGTAGTTTCCTCGCCGCATTTTTCGCTCCTCCTCCTCTCATCCCCTCAAGAATGGCCCACTGCCCCCGCCTGTCGACTCGCCTAAGGTAAAAGTATTCGTCCAGGTGGTGGAGGCCCCGCTTGCACTCGAGAATTCAGTAGTGTGGAAAATACTATTATTCTGATTCGGCTCGCTGGAGAATTCGGTCTTCCACGAGGCTGACACTTGGGGTATTTCGGCGCGTGGAGGCCCGCCGGTGATACACTGAATCGGCAGCAAGACGGCACGGAAAGCGTTTCATAGATTTATTTACCTTCGTGCTCTTAACTCTGAAGCGATTCCGAACTTAATGACAGAGAATTTCACAAATAACCGGGATGAAGTTGTTCATTTTTTGTTATATATATATATATATATATATATATATATATATATATATATATATATATATATATATATATATATATATATATATATATATATATATATATATATATATATATATATATATATATATATATATATATATATATATATATATATATATATATATATATATATATATATATATATATATATATATATATATATATATATATATATATATATATATATATATATATATATATATATATATATATATATATATATATATATATATATATATATATATATATATATATATATATATATATATATATATAAAATCAGTTGTTAATGTAAATGTAAAATATTAATCGTTGTGAATTTCAGGTGTTTATGTCGGAAATGTGCAATGTACTAAATGTATCTGTAGCAAATGTAAACTGTTTTAAGTGATATAAATCCTATTAATGTAAACACTGAAAATAGTTAAGAGTAAACATTAATTATATACATAAAAATGTGTAAACTTTGCTGATGTTGTGAATGTAAGTATATTGCAAATATGGTATGTTTGTGTACACGTTGAAACTGTTCTATTTCGAGACCTCAAAAGGTTGAAAGTGTTGAAATGTTAAAGTTTTTGGTTGCTGGTAATGTAAAAATTGTAAATTTGTAAAATGTTTATTATTGTAAATACTGGACATGTGAATTAAAACGATATACTTTGATGTCGCAAATGGAAATTCGTGTAAACGCAAATAACATAAAATTGTTTCAGTGTGAGTCTTTGGTCTGCAAGGCTTTGGTACTGAAATATCAACGCCACCTTGGGAAAAATTTCAAGCCGAGCAAATTCAATCTTACAAGTTTGTTGGTTCTTTACTGCTGTTTTCCTGCCGCCTTCGAGGTTAAGCTTCCTGATATCAGATTTCGCGGATGCAACCATCAATCTCTCGGCGGGCGGCGGTTTGGATGTTATTCCTTCGGGCCAATGAAAAGCGATGCTCGATGCCGTGTACCCGACGCTTCCTTTCACTCAGCTGAGATTTACTTTTGATCTGTGATGATGTTTATGCAAATATGCGCTAAATGTGTTTGTTCGCAACCCTGTAGGACAAGCAATCAAATCGTTGTCTGTCTGTCTACCTATACACTTTTTTCTGTCTATCCCGATCAGTTTGTCTGGCTCTATATCTACATATGCCTGTGTTTGTCTGTCTGTCTGTATGTTTGTCTGTCTTTTTGACGGGACCGCGCAGAAGCTTCCTAGCGGCGGGAAGGTGAAGTCTGAGCGAGGACACTGTGTGAAGAACAGACTAATATCTCACCCGTATCGGGGCGTCGATGACTTTCTCTTCGTCGCATTCTCACGAAGTAAACTTTTACGGTACAAGAAGACTGAAGCAGACGGTGGGTCCTTCTCGAGCCCGGCGAGAAGCAATGATTGATCACTGCCGCCCTGGGTCCGCTGAGAGGCGAGGCAATTCAGCGTGTGTGAGGGCTTTCACCTGTTTAACTTGCACTGTCGGAGGCCATTAGGACGAAACTCTTTGAAAATTCACTTTTCAGTTGATCAGTGTACCTACAAAGCAAAAGGAGAACTCCAGACGAATAGCAGCGATACGACAAGATATAAATGAAAAATGCATATTGATAAATAGCATAAACTACAGAGCAGGCATGGATATTGAAACCTACTAGTGTAAAGCCCAAGAAAGTGGGGTCTCGTGAGACTGTAGCGAGATGACTGCTATTTGCACAAGAAATGTTACCATAAAAATCATTAATGTGTCGTTACTGCAATTAAAACGCTGAAAACAACCAAATGATAATATTCAGAATGGAAACGGTTGAATACGTACTTAGAAAAAACAATGAAAACAGAATATATTTTATGCAACTAAAAATAATGAGCACTCGCAAACTATTGTCGTGTTCAGTGTCGCAATAATGTTACTGAGCCTGCTGCACACGCTCTTATACATTACCAGAGCCAGAACACGAATTTGTACACGTTAAAAAATAAAAAAAAATAAAAAATAAAAAAACGTAATGCGAAGTTATTGCCCTTGCAGCATCAGAAACACTAAAACAAGACATTCACGGAAGAGATATACTGTGCTTTCAAAACAAATACATGTACATAGAAAACCAGAAAACCAACACTTAGAACTCTGACACCAGAAAAACAGCTCACACAACAAACAGCCGTGATAATAATATATGCCAAGTCATTTCCACCGCAACCCTAACATTAACTAACACACGCTTCAACCTTTTACACCGGCGCTTGCAGGGAGGAGTAAGTTCACCGCCTTTACTGCTTTACACTTTCAACGTATAGAGCATTCGCTGCGGGGAAAGATCCGGTTTCAATTCTCATTCCTTTACCCGCGCATTTATCGCTAAGAAACACCTTCCTACATTTTGCCGGCGAGCACGTGCAGGCGAGGAGGAGAGGGATGCAGGGAAGAGAGAGGAAGAGAGAGAGAGATGCAAGGAAATGGAAGGAAAATCATGAGAAAGAAGCGTGCAGCGGAGGTGGTAAGGACTCCGGGGTAGGACCTGCAGGAGATATTCTAAGCAAACAAGTAAGTGGGAAGGTAAGGAAGGAAGGAGGCAAGCAAGGTACGGTTTTGTCTTCAGCCCAGACCCTCGACTAGCAAGATTTACCCATTCACTCTTTCCTTCATTTAGAGGGAGTGGTTGCAGGCTTAATTGTGCCAGGCGGGTGGATGGTTCTCTCTCTCTCTCTCTCTCTCTCTCTCTCTCTCTCTCTCTCTCTCTCTCTCTCTCTCTCTCTCTCTCTCTCTCTCTCTCTCTCTCTCTCTCAGTTACAATATTTTTAGGAAAATTATACATATTTAATTTAGGCAACGAGCGCTCACACACACACACACACACACACACACACACACACACACACACACACACACACACACACACACACACACACACACACAAAATGGCTGAGAAATCTGTCAGTACCATAGAAAGGTCAGAAAGAGTAAAAATAATAACAAAACAATTCTACTGACCGTGTGTGTGTGTGTGTGTGTGTGTGTGTGTGTGTGTGGTGCCTCTCCTGGGAAGGCTATCAGCTGCTAGTGCGGCTGGGGAGGCGTAACTTGAGGAGGAGGAGGAGGAGGAAGAGGAGGAGGCAGAGGAGGAGGAGGAGAAGCAGGAGGAGGGGGAGGAGGAGGAAATATTAGGCGGAGGAGGAAACACGAAAGAGTAGGAAGCAGAAAGCCTTGACTTATAAGGGAGTTGCCTGCTATGGATTTAATAACCTGGATTTTATAATGAAAAAAAATGGTCCCAGTTCTGACCGTTGCTCTACTCGGCTAGCACTAGGAAACCACTTTGTCACGTCTACAGAACAGCGATTATTGTAAGAGGAGGAGGAGGAGGAGGAGGGGGCGGAATAGGGTATTATACAAACTTATAAGTGTTGTTATATGTGTTAATTTAAGCTTTCTGCCTACCTCTATCTGTCTGTCTATGTCTATCTGTCTGCCTGTCTGTCTGTCTGTCTCTTGCCTCCGTTCTAATACTTTTCGACACTTACTTCCGCGAGTTCCTCTTCTTCTCCCTTTCGGATTAATTATCTTTGCTGGGAGAAATGAAATAAATGGTCAGACTCGAGCAGAATAATTCTTAAGCGCCATTTCGGTCCGTCGCATTTATATATACCAAATCCATATCAATATCCAACGGTCCAGAATTTTAAACTTATTTTTTACCGTTTTTGTTTTCATTCCATTGCTATTGCACCTGCC
The DNA here is from genome assembly GCF_024679095.1 of Eriocheir sinensis. Lineage (NCBI taxonomy): Eukaryota > Metazoa > Arthropoda > Malacostraca > Decapoda > Varunidae > Eriocheir > Eriocheir sinensis. The sequence continues at coordinate 9,229,743 of NC_066543.1, forward strand.
CTTCTCACCTTCTCTCTCTTCCCTCCTCTCGTCCTCATCTTTTCTCTCCTCCTCCTTTGCTGCTTCTTTATACCAATCTCTCTCTCTCTCTCTCTCTCTCTCTCTCTCTCTCTCTCTCTCTCTCTCTCTCTCTCATTCTGCCGCTTATTCCCTTTATTTTCCTTCCTCTCTCGTTATAATCGCCTTTGTATTTGTCCTTTATACTTATCAACGACTCCTTTATCCACCTCTCATTCTTTTTTTTTTTCCTTTTGCCATTTTATCCCAAGGTCTCCGTCTATATGCATGTGTTTCTTCTTCTTCTCCATTCATCATCATCCTACTTACCTTTGCTTGCTTTTGTTCTTATGATTTAAACACTCGCAGTATTCCATAATCTTGCCCGTACACCCTTTTCCATTTTTTTGCATTTGGGTTTTTTGCTCCCTCTCTCTCGGTCTCTTTGCAAGCGTTCCTCTCATCTCTTCTTCAATCCTATTTATTCTTCCCTTTGTTATTATCTTTGCAATCAGTATATATATATTCGGTTGTCGCTTTCGCATATATCAATACTAACTCCATTTGTTGATGTTCTCTCCTCTTCTCTGCTGTGCCTCTATGCCCTTTCCATTTCCTGGGAGGTGTGTCCGGAAATATAAACCTTTCTTTTGATCGCAGGGTAAGGCTCAAGGCACACATGTCAGGACGCAGCTTTTTGCCTGACCTTTTGTGAAGTCTTCATATCTTCCATCACCTCACACAGCACTAACTTGACGCTCTCCCCTCCCCTTCCTTGCACATATCTATTTCTCTGCTCAGACTAAGTTTTTTTTTATATTAGTATTTCATAATATACACCGTCTCATCGTTTTCCTTGCCCATATATATTTCTCTGCTCAGGCTACGGTTTTTCCCCCAATACTTCATAATTTCAGATCCTTTACACCTCCCTCAACACACCATCTTCCATCCCTTCATATCACACCATCCATATCACCTTCCCTTTTCTCTTTTCTCCCGTGTCCTTGTCCCTTCGCTCCGTATCACTGCTTATCTCTTCCCTTTCCCTTACCCTTTACCTTCCGCTTCCCTATGCTTCCCTCGCTAGTTTAGCTGCCAACTTTGATGAGACGAACCTTACATATTTTTTATTTTTTTTTATTTTTACCTTCTAAGCTATATCACGCCTCAATCTTCCTTCTTAGTGGAGGGAGGGAAGGAAAGTTATCAGGAAGGTGATCAGCACGGAAAGTAAATGGAGAAAAGATAAGGGTGATGAGCAAACGAGAGACTAATAAGGGGTGGAGAGGGTGTGAAGAAGGGGTGGAGTGAGGAGGAGCGGCTGGAGGGAGGAGCTGGGGCGGCAAGGCTGGAAAGGAAAAGAAACTAAGAAGGGACACTATGGGCTTTGAGACGTACGTGTGTGTGTGTGTGTGTGTGTGTGTGTGTGTGTGTGTGTGTGTGTGTGTGTGTACGCATGTGTGTGTGTGTGTGTGTGTGTGTGTGT
>NC_066543.1:9233728-9331228 GCF_024679095.1 Eriocheir sinensis
CGCGTCATCTGGCTGTGGCAGCGGGCAGACTGGGAAGCCATGAAGCGGGCACTAGTGACACTGACTGGGACGCCACACTCAGCGGTGACATTGACCACAATGTGTCAGCATTCTCTGCCACTCTCCTCCAAGCCTAGAGGCAGCATGTCCCTCACATGCATATAAAGCCGACCCACGCGACCAGCCGTGGTTCGGCTATAGGTGCCGACTGGCTGCAGAGGATAAGTTCAGCGCCTGGAGGCAATACAAGCGCCGTCCCTCCCAGCGCAACAAGGCTCTGCACCGCGCTGCATGCAAGGCCATGACAAGGACAGCACCGTGGGCCAGGAAAAGATGGGAAAACAGCCTCAGGAAGAAGCTGGCGTCCAACCAAGTTGACCCCAAGCAGTGGTGGTCCTTGGTGAAGGAGAGGCAAGGGACCGTCACGCAGGACAGGATCCCGCCTCTCAAGACGCCTGCAGGGGGCATGGCAGTAAAGAACCAGGATAAAGCTGACCTTCTGGCAACCAACTTCAGCAGCAAGATGACTGTTGAGGAGCCAGACAGGCAGCCCCCCCTCCTCCCCCGTCTGGGTAACTTTGTCCTGGAAAACCTGGAGATCACGGAGGGCACAGTGGCCAAGCACCTCCGAGACACCAACACCAGGAAAGTCCCAGGCCCGGATGACATCAGCCCTTTCCTGCTGAAGCACTGTGCAGGGGAGCTGTCGCACCCCCTCACACGTATCTTCAGACAGTGCCTAAGCGCAGGGGCCTGGCCGACCCTGTGGAAAGAGGCTCGTGTCACACCGGTTTTCAAGAAAAAAGACAAGACAGACCCAACCTATTACCGCCCAATCTCGCTCCTGTCGGTTGTTAGCAAGATCCTGGAGCGGATTATTACTGAGCAACTGACGCGCCACCTGGAGGAGAACCATCTATTGTCTCCTTGTCAGCACGGGTTCAGGAAAGGTCGCTCGGCATCAGACCTCCTCCTCCTCTTCAGCAAGTCTTGGCTTGATGCCCTGGACTCTGGTCGCCCCTCACTTGTTGTTGCCCTAGATATTGCTGGGGCATTCGACTGTGTGTGGCACAGGGGCCTCCTGGCCAAGCTCGAACAGCTCGGCATCACAGGACAACTGCTGCAGCTGTTTTCGAGCTACATGCACGGCCGGAGTCTGAGGGTAGTGGTGAACAGGTGCACGTCAGGCAGTTACCCAATCACTGCCAGCGTTCCACAAGGATCGGTACTGGGCCAAATTCTTTGGAACGCATACTTCGACAAGCTGCTCCGTGGCCTACCAGTGGCCGCAGCCTACGCTGACGACTGCACCCTGTCCCACAGCTACATCAGGAAGGAAACTGCGGACGTGATCGAAGCCACCAACCGTCATCTTGGTGACATCATGGCCTGGGGACGACGCTGACAAGTCAAGTTTGCTGCTGAGAAGACCCAGGCCATGGTCATATCGCGTTCAGGGGAGGACGCCAGACTCCTGCAGGGACGGCTGAAGTTTGGGGACGATCCCCTGGTCATCAAGGACTCCATCAACATCCTGGGGGTGGAGGTCAACTCCAGACTCAGTTTCGACCGCCACCTGGAGTGTGTGGCGCGCATAGCCTCCCTGAGGGTGACACTCCTGCGTCGCGTGCGGCACCTGCTCGACGCAGACGGCCTCCTGAGGCTGTACAAAGCCCAGGTGAGGCCCGTCAAGGAATACTCCCCTCTCTCCTGGATGAGTAGTGCCCAATGTCACCTCTCGCTGCTGGACAGAGTGCAGAGGAGGGCAGATCGACTCATCCGCGATGCCAGCAGCCATCAGCAGCAGCGACCACATGGACACCAGTGGCGGCAGCGATAACATGGACAGCAGCTACATCACCAGCAGGACGCCACCCGCTGTATGCTCGACAGCCATCACAGTCTTACACAAGGCCCAGGTCCAACATACACCTCACCTGGCGGCACTACAGGTTCCTAGGAGAAGCCAGCACACCACGAGAGCGGCGGTGGCTAACGACCTCCTCCTTGAAATCCCGAGAAGCCGCACAGCCAGGTGCCAGAGGGCCTTCACGAGTGCCACGGCCCACCTGTGGAACGCCTTCACGGGTGAAGTGGGCGTTAGGGCAATGAACACCCAGCAGGTGAAGGTGGCGGCTCATGCCTGGTGTCGCACTTACCCGCCCTAGTCACATCCGCCTGAACACAAGCACACGCACAACTAGTGACAATGCTTTAAGATAGGCGACCTCAAGACAGAGGTCGTCTTTAGCATGGAGACAATTTCCCCGCCCCTTTTGTCATATGTATTTTGATGCTTAAATAAATAAAAAATCAAACGAAAATGACAAAAGAGAGAACTGGAGGAACCCCCCCAAAAAATATACGTATAGTGAAAAAAAAAAACTAACTTCCGCCAAAACTTCTTGTTCAGGTTTTAGTCGCCGGAAAATTTTGGAGTGCATTATTTTCCTTTCCTAACAGTCCTGTAGCTCACCTGGCAGACACAGCGTGGGAAGAGGAGGGGGAGGGAGGGAAGGAGAATGGTGGGGAAGGGAGGGAGAGTGGGAGGGAAAGTGGAATTGAGGAGAGGAGAGGAAAGGGGGTCGAGGAAGGCGGCGTATGTAGGAGGGGAGAGAGAGAAGAGGGTGCAAGAGGTAGTAGGGAAAGCAAATTTACAGCAAGAGGAGCAACGGAGGAGATATGTGAGGATGGGAGGAAAGAGGTAAGAGGAGGAGGAGGGGGAGGAGGAAAAGAGCCACTAGAGAGGGAAATTGGAGAGGAGGCCTTTTAATAGATAGCATGTGTCAAGTGAATGTGTGGGTAGGGACGGTGGTAGGGGGGTTGAGGGGGAGGGAGAGAGAGAGAGAGAGAGAGAGAGAGAGAGAGAGAGAGAGAGAGAGAGAGAGAGAGAGAGAGAGAGAGAGAGAGAGAGAGAGAGAGAGAGAGAGAGAGAGAGAGAGAGAGAGAGTTTCCCCATATGTGTAGCAGGCAGAGCAAAAACAAGACGGGGGCAGGAACCGGAAACTAATATAAAGTAGAGCGTTCCTCGACAGTCTGTTAATTGAATTTTTGTCGAGCGCACCTGTCGCCGCTGCTGCTAAAAGGTGCGTCTGTGCGTGTGTGCGTGTGTGTGCGTGTGTATGTGTGTGTGTGTGTGTGTGTGTGGGCGCGCATGTGGAGTTTTGAATTTACATTTCTGTTGGACCAAACTTTAATGCTTTATTGTAAGGTGTAATAATGTACTTTGTATGCGGTCGCTAAACTAACAAACTAAATGTGTATGTGTGTGTGTGTGTGTGTGTGTGTGTGTGTGTGTGTGTGTGTGTGTGTGTGTGTGTGTGTGTGTGTGTGTGTGTGTGTGTGTGTGTGTGTGTGTGTGTGTGTGTGTGTGTGTGTGTGTGTGTGTGTTATGCTGCGGTACAAAAAAAAAAAATCAGGTACGGTAGATCGAAGCAGCGAACCGAGGAAAAACAAAACTATTGATCATAAGAAGGAAAACAACTTAATGGTCTATCTACCCGAAGGTCCCTGGGTGGAAGTAGGCGGGAAGGAAGCGGGTAGGAGGTGGGAGGAAGGAGGTGAGGATGGAGATGGTGGGTCCAAGGAAGTAAGGTGGGAGATGGTTGCTGTACAGTGGTGGTGTGGTGCTCAGCTACTGGTGGGGTGGAGAACCTGGGCAGTAGACGAGTGGGATGTTGTTAGCAGGAGATGAAGGCAAGAAATATTTACCATACGTACATACTTAGAAACCCAATTATACCATTACACTCGTACTAAATTTGAGATAAAGAAGCAAGGAGGGGAAGGAGGATCAGAGAAAAATACCGTGAAGGAAAAAACGGGAAATAACTGGGAGGAAAGGAGGAAGAATAAGGGATACCGAAAAAGTGGGCGGAGGGAAAGAGGCTTGGAGATAAGGAGGGATAAAGGAAAATGATGCGTTGGCAGATAAGTGGGTAGATGAAAGGGAAGGTGAAGGAACGGACGGGTGAAGGAAAAGAAGTTATTGGATGGGATGAAGAAGAGGAAGATGAAGAGGATAAGGAGAAAGAGGAGGAGGAGGTAGAGGGATACGAGAAGGAGGAGAAATATAAGGAGAAGAAGCAGGAGAAGCATAACAGTGAAGGAAAGGTGAAGAAAAACAGAAAAAAGATAAATAAATGAGAAAATACGAGTTAAAAAAAAAAACGGTAAAGGTGGAGGAAGGAAGAAACGATTAAAAGGAAATGGTGGATGGACGTAAGGTGATGATGGCGGTATGTAAGGACGAAGGACAGGAGGAGGAAGACTGGGGGAGAAGTGGAGGAGGGGAGAAGAAAGTAGAGGAGGAGAAATGGAGTAAAATATGGCTGGAGGTGGGTAAGTCCGGAGGGCGGCGGGAACGTAACTAAGATGAATGTGACACCGGCGTGGGATGTGGCGCGCTGCTGGAGGGAAGGAGAAATGACGTATTCGCAAATGACTTAGGAAGGAGACGTAGATAGCAGTGGGATATGACTGGGCGGCGTGGGAATGGGAGGTGTGATGTGAGCTCCCCGGGGTATGTGGCTGGGGGAGTGTACTGCAGAGTGGGGTGTGGCAGTGTGCTGTTGTAAGTACTGTTCGCAAATGATTTAGGAAGGAGGTGTAGATACGAGTGAGATATGGCTGGGCGGCGATGAAATGTGGGGTGTGACCGGGGTATGTGGCTAAGGATGTGTGTGAGCGAGATGTGCCTCGATGATGTGGTAGTGTGTTGCTGTGAGTGATTTGTGGGATCAGTGTCCTGTGTGGAGTGCAATGCGTGGACTGGTATTTGTGGCTAATGGTGCGGTGGTATGTGTAGGGGTTGAGAGGTGTGGGTTAGCGTGTGAAATGATTGGAATGTGGTTGAAAGCTATGGTATAATTTGATAGGAGGTATGGTTGAGAGGAGTGGGTTGAGGAGTCGAGTGTCAGTAATTATGAGTGGGAGGGGATGTGATTTCTAAGTGAAGTAGTGTGAGGTATTACTGGATGGCGTGATTTGGTAAAGAGTGTGTTTGAGTATATGGTATGGTGTGTAATGTGGCCAAAAGGTATAGAAAAATCAAGCTGCCGTTTACCTGTATGTATGGAAAGGTGTAGTTGTATATTGCAAGATAAATGGCAGATATGAAATGTTAACTGCAAGTTCTTTTTTTAGGATGAAGAAGAATAACCACTATCTGAGTAAAAAAAAATATATATAAAATGCTCCATCAAAGAGGTTGCTACGGAAAAAAAATAACACACTGCAAAAAGAGATCATCACATTTGGTTTCTGAGATAAGTGAGTTTAATAAGATGTTGGAGAGAGATGTGAGATTAAGCGTCTGGCACCCTCTCCTACATCCTAAAAATACGCGGGGAAAGAGCCAACCCGCTCATGTGAATACTAAAATAATTAATCTTACACAAAAGTTTCCTCTCGCTGTTTAAGAAGAGAGAGAGAGAGAGAGAGAGAGAGAGAGAGAGAGAGAGAGAGAGAGAGAGAGAGAGAGAGAGAGAGAGAGAGAGAGAGAGAGAGAGAGAGAGAGAGAGAGAGAGAGAGAGAGAGAGAGAGAGAGAGAGAGAGAGAGAGAGAGAGAGAGAGAGAGAGAGAGAGAGAGAGAGAGAGAGAGAGAGTAATTATTCTTCTTTTGATACCAGGTATTAAAAGGCAGCCACGCGCTAAGCCAATCAACGCCCGACTTCCGCACAAGAGGACCAATCACAGTAGCGCTCTCTCCTGACGTCACTCAACAGGCCAGCTAATCAAAAGATGGGAGAATAATAATTATGCTATTGCAAAACATTCGGCAAAAGTGAAAAGAAAAAGAAAGAAAGAAAAGAAACTAAATTATACTCCTAGTGTGTTTTCTATGCGTGTGCTTTAAATACGGAGAACACGAGCTACATGAAACAACAACTCAGAACTTAAATAGTGCAAATGAAAGAAAACATAATGATTCTAAAGTAACAGAAGACTGAACACGACCAACAAGTTTTATCTAAGCTTTACCGTCCGAAGTGTACCTGTCCCTTTATGAATAAGTACACAACTACACCTTTCCATATATGCAAACAACATGACCATATACACTACACCAGGACTGCTCCACACCATTCAGCCACAAACTCGAACACACCAGCCGCCAATCCCTACCATCCATCTATGGATCACAACACTCCATATCACACTCATTCCACTCCATTTGAAATATTTAGAATAACCAATAACTTGGCAATGCACGCACCTGCTCCTTCCCCAGACGACTTATTAAGGTTCTTCCGTCTTTCATGTAGAACGTGTACATCAGGTGCGTTTAAAGGTAACAAAAAAAGCCCAACACGATATTCATTAAGGGGAGGAAGGTGTGCGTGGGGATGAGTAATTGGTATGTAAGATGTATCGGGGAAGATGGGGAGATAGATAGATAGTAAGATAGATAGAGGTATATATATGTATAAAGGATGTTAAAAGGAAAAATAGTGAACAGGATTGAAATGGATGAAATAAACCAGTGAACCCTATACTTGAAATGTCACTGATTAAACTAATGGTGGAGGGTTATGAAAGAAGAGAGAATTAAAACAACGAGGAGGAGGAGGAAGAGAAGTAGGGAGCGAAAAAAGAGAGGAAGCAGAGAAGAAAGAAGAAAAAGAAGAGAAAGCACAGGAGAAAGAAGAAAAAGAAGAAAAGATTAAGAAAAAGAAAAAGATAAGGATGAGGAGGAGAATGACGACGAGGAGGAGGGGGACGAAGAGGAGGAGGAGGTAAATTAACTACTTAGATCCCGGGTCTAATGGGAGGAGTCTTGGTGCGTTATTAATGAATCTCAAGGCATCTGGGGAGAGCCTGGCCAGCCTGTCCTGAGCCGAGGCTGCATACGGGGGCCGCCTGGACACTGAGCTAATTTTCTCCTCTCTCTCTCTCTCTCTCTCTCTCTCTCTCTCTCTCTCTCTCTCTCTCTCTCTCTCTCTCTCTCTCTCACCGCCCCCGCCCCCCCGGTCTTCTCGCGGTCTTAAAGGTATAGTTCTCAACCCCAGCTACCAACTCTTCCCTCTCCTGGTTAATACTCATAAATTCGTAACAGCTGCTCTCTTTTCCCTCCATCTCCCTTACTCCCACGTTCTCCCCTTCCTTCCTCCCTTTCTTTCTCACTTCCTTGTTCCTACCCTCGTGTGTTTTTGTTCTTCCTTCCTCCCTTGCTTCATCTTTCATCCCCGCGCTGACTCACATCATCCCTTAATCTCTCTTTGCGATATGTTTTTAATTCTTTGTATCGGTCTTTGTTCTCGTGGCTTTGTCTTGCTAGAATTAATGTACGAAACTATAGATCGCGATGCACAGAGAGGGACGAATATAACGACTTGACAATAGAAGAGAATGGATTTAACTCATTTTATTCAGAGGTTACCAGGAGCACGGAGCCTTGCCAAGCACAACTCACCATCATCATAAGCATCAACAATCAGGGTTTCAGTATCTAATTTTCCGAGCAAGACAATCTAAAGGTCTCATATCGTAGGAAAACAGAGGGCATAGGGCATTTACTTTGTTTTTAGTAGATCTCTCTCTCTCTCTCTCTCTCTCTCTCTCTCTCTCTCTCTCTCTCTCTCTCTCTCTCTCTCTCTCTCTCTCTCTCTCTCTCTCTCTCTCTCTCTCTCTCTCTCACTCTATCTCTCTCTCTCACACACAGCACAGCACAAAACATGTAATCAAACACCCATAAATGTTCTGATCTACGACAATTATTTCTTGTTCAAGATTTAATGTTCTGGCGGAGTGACCCATGTTCTTGTTCACCCACATCAATGAACCAACGCCACAAACTCAAAAACACAAATATTTTCTCCCGCAAGAACAGTAACTTTCATCTTCCGTGCTGAAAATTCGCTTAACTTCAGATATTTCCATTATCTCTGAATGGCTGTGGGAAAACCTGGAAGCCTTCAGCGCCGCAAAACTCGACGCCTCCATCAATCAAGCAGACACAGGCGCCTTTACAACTTTCACATCTTCTTTAATCCCTTTAATGAAAGCCAAGTCCCTCCCTCAGCTCACACTATACGCTTCAATTTTATTTCACCAAAAATCTTGACGGAAAACTCCAGAACCTCATCTGGCGCAAAATCCGCCTTGATGAAGTTAGGCTCTCCGACCTTCTTGCGACACCACTTTTACCTCCACGCCCGGATGACCACGCCGGCACACCCGGAGCAATGCACTTTTAAGGTTACCTGCTATACCAAGGCGTAAATTGGTAACAGAGTCGAGGTTAAGTGGAGACGATATCAGTATCTTCTTCTCATCTGATGCTAGTAAATACAATACGAATACTTCCTTGTTGATGCTTCTCACACCTGGAATACTTTTAGATCACTTGACAGTATTGAGTGATGAAAAGTCTATAAATGGATGAAGGGATTCAATAAAGGGGATGTCAATAAGATTTTGATAGTAAAAGAGCCGGGTAGGACGCGTAGCAGTGGTTTTAAGTTAGACAAATTCAGATTTAACAAAGACATAGGCAAGAATTGGTTCACCAATAGAGTAGTGGACGAATGGAACAGGCTTGGGAGCCATGTTGTGGGTGTCAATACCGCAGATACATTCAAGAAGAGGTTAGATAAAGCCATGGATGGTGAGGTAAGTTGGGATGAGTGTACAAGAGCTGCCTTGTATAGGCCAACCGGTCTCTTGCAGACTCCTTATGTTCTTATGTTCTTATGTTCTTAAAAGGAATGGTGGAAGGTCTTTTGTACTGTCATTTGTTACCTATTTCTTTAGCCTTTTTCCTTCTTTCCCTTTAATGGCGGCTATTGCGAAAATCGATCATTATAAATGACTTAACAGACTAACCCTAAATCTCATCCGGAACCAATTTTATTTCGTTCAGTAGAACCAATAATCTTTCTAACTGAATAACCTAGAGGCAGTTTTTCCACTTCCTTCTTACTAACTTTTCCCTTCATACGTTCGCGGATAGCAAATACAAAAGTAAGTTCAAAAGAATATCTGAACACTTAATCTTTGCCTAAATAGATGTCAAATTCTATCAAACATCACCCGCCTTTTGATACAGTGTGTTGATAGGAACTAAGGTGGAGAGGCAATAATATCTTGTTTGCGGAAATGTCTTTTATGATCTTAACTTAATTGTTACCTTCCCCTATAGTGATGAGTACTACAATAGATAAGCTTCTCAGACCTTACGTCACACCAAGGATCAGTTGAGCTCATCTGGTGATACGAGGCGACGGGAGGACACAAGGTAGAAGAGAGTAAAAGGCAGTGTCAGAGGTTACCAAGTGATACAAGGCCATGCTGTAGAAGGTAAACGGTATCAAGGGGTATAAGGATTAAGGTATAAGGAGGTATAGTGTTTTAAGGAATAAGGAGGTATGAGGTTTACAAGTTTATGGAATCAGTTACCCAATGAGATTGTCCTTTCTGCAGACATTTCTATATTTAAGTCTCGTGTGAATGTCTTTTTGAAACAGTAATTCTATTTTTCCTCCTTTTGACTTTGACTGGCCAGTTTCTTAACTATTTGTTGCCTTTGCTTTTCTCCAGTATCTTTTGGTATTTTATATGGTTCAACTTGTTGTATCTGTACCCTGAAGGGAGGCTTTGGTAGCTTATAATAATAATAATAATAATAATAATAATAATAATAATAATAATAATAATAATAATAATAATAATAATAATAATGAGGGATCAGGCCGTGTCGGAAGGTAGTGACATAGACGCTAAAAATACAGAACATGTCCGCCATATCGTACGCAGCATTTCAATTTGCACTCAGAGAAACAAAGAACTAAGAAACTGCCCGGGAATAATATATATACATATATATATATATATATATATATATATATATAGAGAGAGAGAGAGAGAGAGAGAGAGAGAGAGAGAGAGAGAGAGAGAGAGAGAGAGACTGGACAAGGTGGAGCGACGGGTGCAGCGACTGTTACAGGAGAACAACCCCCAGCCGCCCCCTCATGATATTATACCTCTAGAGTCCTAGACACTCTGGAGCACCGCCGGGACGTCGCTGCGCTGGTGGTGTTCCACAAAGCCCAGGTACAAGGAGTACCACACCTGGCGAGGCTGAGGCTCCCCCCGCGAGAGGCTGTGAGAGATACGAGAACGGTACTCTCCAGCCACGAGCAGGTCGGGGTGCCAAGGTCACGCGCCAGCCAGCACCAGAGGACCTTCACCTCCAGGGTGTCCCGCCTGTGGAACACGTTCACGGCGGCAGGGCCAACAGTGAGGGAAATGTCCACCCAGCAGGTAAAAGTGGCTGCTCACAGGTGGCGAAGAACATGCCCCACTCCACTAGTGATGCTAAATACACAGTGAACAAGTGTAAAGGGCTTTTGAAATAAAGCACAAGAAAAAGTGACATTTTAAGCCCTGAAAAGTGCACAGTGAAACATATGTTCCTCGTTACGAACGATCACATAAAGTGTCGTCGAAAAAAAAAAAATATGTTGTGTACTACAAATTGTCAGTTTAAATAAAGAGAGAGAGAGAGAGAGAGAGAGAGAGAGAGAGAGAGAGAGAGAGAGAGAGAGAGAGAGAGAGAGAGAGAGAGAGAGAGAGAGAGAGAGAGAGAGAGAGAGAGAGAGAGAGAGAGAGAGAGAGAGAGAGAGAGAGAGTAAAAAATGCGATCACAATATTTTTTTTTATGATACTTCCGTTTTAATCTCCGCTCATATTCCCAGCGTAACTTTTCTAACCGATGTGAGTGCACTTTGAATGGGTTCTTATGAAGTGACAAACATACTCATCTATTCTCATATTATCCTGTCGTCCTAATTACAACTTTATATTCACACGATCACAACAAAGACAACTAATGTGACTTTAAAAGGTCATTGTTCTTATTGACCGGGGCGATGATCCTTCCCCCTTCCCCTCTGGACACCAGCCCACCCCCACCCCCCAGGCATTAGTCAGTGTAAAAAATCTGGCGTTAATCATTCCCTTTGAGTCACGTTAGCGAGCGGAAGGGCGCGTTACGCCTCACCTGCCTGAAACACCTGTAATTACCGGTCCATTTGTGGCGACCTCGGTCTCAGTAGAGAAAATGATATATCCATTAACACAGATGCATTATACAGGTGTAGGGAGAGAGAGAGAGAGAGAGAGAGAGAGAGAGAGAGAGAGAGAGAGAGATTGACACACATACACACACACACACACACTCACACACACACATGCAATACAAAACAAATAGAACTTCAGACAGAAACAGAAATGCAGAGGAAAAGCGAGACTTAAAATAGCTCAGTAACCTTTTTGATCTATGCATCCTGCCTGGAATCGAAAAAAAATAAATGTCACTTCTCTCACTCGTAGAAGAGAAGCGCTTGTATCACTATCATCCAGCATTCTCTTATTTTCATCTAACTTTTGTACCTTCAGCATACCTATCTTTCATTGTTTTCTTCCTTTTTTTTTGAGATCCATATATATCAATCACCTTTCCTTCCACCCTTCACTATGACCCCTTCCCTTATTCCTATTTCTCTGTCTCTACTTTTACAGCTTGCCTCTCTCACTCACCTCTTCCTCCCTTGAACCTCACACTCTCTCACCCCCATCGTTTTTTTCTCTCAGACCCACATACGTCACTCACTCTCCCTTCACCTCCACTAAGACCCCTTCCCTTACTTCTCTTCCTCTTTCTCTACTTTTACAGCCTCTCTCACTCACCTTTTCCTTCCTTGAACCCCACAACCCCTCTCACCCCCATCTTCATTTTCTCTCAGACCCACCTACTCTCCACTAAGACCCCTTCCCTTACTTCTCTTCCTCTTTCTCTACTTTTACAGCCTCTCTCACTCACCTTTTCCTTCCTTGAACCCCACAACCCCTCTCACCCCCATGTCTCAGACCCACCTACCTCACTCACTCTCCCTTCACCTCAACTATGACCCCGCTCTCTTACTTCTCTTTCTCTCCATTTACTTGTACGGCCCACTTGCCACTGACCCTTTCCTGCCTTGCAATCCACACCCACTGCCATCATTCCTTTCACCATCCCTCTTTCCACAACTATCTCGATCTTCTCAATCACCTACTAGTCCTCCTCCTGCTCCTTCTCCTCCTCCTCCGCTTCCTCTTTCTCCAAACTCCATTTCTCCTTCCTTCAGGGCCAACAGCAGCTACCATCATTTCCCATCACCGTCATCTCCTATCATTAACACCTCCCTTTTATCCATCATCTCCTCCTCCTCCTCCTCCTCCGCGACTTCCCTTTCTTTTCCTCTACGGCCCAACGCCTTAACAACCCCTATCATCACACTCCTCCCTTACACATCAACCTCTACCTTTGACACTGCTGGTTACTTCTACTCTCATAAGGCTTATTTCTAGATCCGTCACCCGTGGAAGAAGATGACAGCTTTTTTCTTTCCTCTAATTTAAAAGGACTATGGGTAGAAATGTAGAAGAGAGTGTAGAGAGGGATGAAAAGGCTGGAGGTAGGAAGAGGGTGACAGGTGACGAGCGGGTGGCGTGTGGTAGGGAAAGGAGACTAATTATGGAGGTGACAGGGGTGTGGAATCTGAGAAGTGGAGGAAGAGGAGGAGGAATAAAGCGTGAAAAGGTGTGTTGAGGAGAGAATCTACGGGTTAATGGACTGTGTTTTTTTGTTGTGTTGTGTTGGCGATAATGGAGTAAGTGGAACAAGAAGTGCGTAGAGATGGTAGGGGAGTTGGTGTACCACAGGAGCGAATACAATGGTTTAAACGAAGCATGGCATATGAGTTGTGAGGAAGATGAAGTAAAGCTTTGAGGCATAAGAAAATCATCAGTGGAATCTTGAAGAGGATGGAGTGAAGGTGAGGCGGTGGGAGGCAGGAGGGGAATAAAGAACTGTAAGAACTGTGCATACGCAGTTGAAAGATTAATTGTGTGGAAGATGGAAGAGGCTTAAGACAATGAAAAGGTTGATGAGGAAGGGAAATAAGGAGAGCGTGAGGGAGTAGGGAGAGGAAGAAGAGGAGTAGGGGGAGGAGGAGATGCTTCAAGGGAGATGGAGATGACGTGAGACGAGATGTGAGTTTGGTACTAAGAAGAAATGGATGAAGACGAGGGGAGGAGGTGGACGAGGAGAACAAGTGGGACGAGGAGCAGGAAGAAGAGGAGGTGGAGGACCAATAACAAGGCGAAGAAAAAGAGGAAGAAGAGGAGGAGGAGGAGGCTTTGGGTAGGCCAGGCAAGAAAGAGGAGAGAAGGAAAAATGGACCGAGCAGGAGGAAGAAGTGAATGTAGTGAAGGAGACAGATGAGGTTTATGGAGAGGAGGAGGAGGAGGAAAGGAATTCGAGAAGAAGAAGAGGAAGTGGTAGAAAAACGTGAGAGGAAAGAATGGAAGCAAAGGAGGAGGAGGAGGAGGAGGAGGAAAGGTGAAAGGAAAGGGTTGGTCACTGGCACATGATGGAAGAAGAACGGAAAAGGAGGAGCGAATGAGTGGTCGTGGTCCTGAGCGGATGTGTGTTGCGTCTAGCTCCACACAAAAAGTGTCGACATGGCTGTCAGGGCCAAGGGACTGGGGGATTTGTGCTATGTTTGTGTGGAATTCTCAGGCGAAAATTTGACTGGATGCTGTTTGTGTCCTAGGTGGTGTAATGTGAAGTGTGCTAATTTGTCTGGGATCAAGCAGGATAATATACCCAAAATAAATTGGATATGCACCCCATGCCTCCATAAAGCGTCTCTGGTTACCAGCATTGTGGAAAATTAGATAAATTTAAGCAAAAATTATCTAAAGAAATATTTGTGGTTAAAGATGAGGTTAAATCAAGGGTTGAGAAGGTGCATGAGGAGCTGGGATCAGTTGTTGACACGATTCGTGCTGAGCATGCTGAATCCAGTTGGGCTGAGGTGGCAAAGAGAGGCAGGAAGTGAAGAATCTCCTAGTTGTAAAAGCTTCTACCCAGGAAAAGAAGGCAACAGATATGAAGGATGAAGTCTCCCAGGGATTGAATGGCATTCAAATAACTGATTCAAAATTCACAGGTGAAGATAATATTGTCATGAACTTTGACAATGAGAACACAAGGGATGAGGCTGCTAAAAAAATGGAGTCTGTTGAGCAAATTAGTACCAAGATTGTTGGAAAGATGAAATCAAAGATCATGATATGCAATGTGCATAAAGAGGAGTCCAACGAAAAAATAAAGGAGACCATCTAAGACCGCAATTAGTTCTTGCGCACAATTCAGGGTGTTGAGAATATAATTGGGCTGATATTTAATAACCCTGCAGCTGGCGGCACGATGCACTACATTTTGGGGTGCGACCCAACTGTAAGAAAGCTGATTTCCAAGAATCACGACAAGTTAAAATTAGAATGGGGATTATACACGGTGAGAAACAGATACCATGGAATTATATGTGATCATTGTCAGAGATATGGCCATCTTGAGGCCAACTGTACTGCTAAGAGCAATGGAGAAGCCCCAAAATGTTATAAATGCGCTTGCGATCATAAATTAAAGGAGTGCACCATGGCTGAGAAGACATGCATAAATTGTGTGAGGTACAAGAAACCTGAAACCAACCACTCAGCGAATGACCAGTGTTGTGTAGTTCTTCAGACTGAAATTGAGAGAATTCGTAACATAACCGATCATGGCTATTAATTAGTGTTTGTACTCCAAGATAAATTGTGTGTGATAAATGTTCAGTGAAATGGAAATAATCGTTGGATATTTAATTGTGATACTATAACGAAAATATCAGACATGAAAAACTGAACCAATAGATATTTCTGATACTATTCATGAAAGCAATTAAGACTTACTCATTCACTACGACGTTTGAGAATCAGTGCATCGAGGATTATTATTGAGGCTAACATTGTAATTGTTGACGTCCCTCGCAGAGCGCTGCACTAGCAGCGGAGCGGGGCCTGAAACCTCATCAACGGTAACATTAACGGAAGGAGGAAAAGGAGAGAAGAGAAATGGAGGAAGGTGAAGGAGCTATTTAATATGTATGGATGGAAGGGATTATTAGTTTTTGTAGGTCTTCCTCCTCTTCGTTGTCCTCCTCCTCCTCCTCCTCTTGATCCTCTCGCCTAAATCAACGTGCCCCTCTCAGCTTCTTTCCCCGTTCTGATAGCCCCAATTTCCCCTCCGACTCCATTCCTCGTACACGCTAATTCCCAGTCGGGTCGCACCAACAACATCATATCGAAAACAACATCCTCTCCCTACCCCCATCTTCCCCTCTTTATGGTCTCCTCCTCCTCCTCTTCCTCCAATTTTCCTTCTTCACCTTTTTCTATTCCTTCTTGTTCTTGTTCTTCCACCTTCTCCTCCTCAACCTCTTCCTCCGTCTCCTTTTCTTTCTCTTTTTTTTCCTCCTACTCTCCTTTTTATCTTTTTACTTCTTCCTCCTCTTTCTTTATTGTTACTCTTTTTCCTCCTCCTCCTCCTCCTCCTCCTCCTCCTCCTCCTCCTCATCCTGCGGGATCATCATGACTCAACGAGGCTCAGGGGTTCCGGGACAAGAGGCCGCGGATGAAGACGCTTGAATACAACTCTATATTCCTTCCCGCGTTGTTTGCCTTCCTGCGTGCCTCCTCCTCGCCTCGCCGTGTTGTTGTGTTGTCTTTCCTCCTTCTTTTCCTTTATGTGCTTCCTTCGCCATCACATTTTCCCTCCCGTGGGTCAGTTTGTGTCATTCAGCTTGAGCTTGTTTATAAGTTTTCTTTTCACTGCTTCTTGTTGGATGAAGAACACGGAGAACAGAGACAAGAACAAGAACAAGAGAACGATCACACAGATACACGAAGAAGAAAACAGAAAACTATGAGCAAGAACAGGAGTACAAGAACAAGAAGAGAAGGAACATAGCAACGAAAGCACAAGAGGAATCACAGCACCCTCAAAAGCCACAGTGAATGCACAGGAGAGGATGCGAGGAACCAGCCCTTTGCGGTACTGCGCGTGCTACAAAGTTGGGAGCGTCTATTCTCCTCTTCCTTGTACAGGCGCCGAGAGTCGTTGAAGAGTTGGATCGCAAACGGAAACTTTAAATGAGGCTTGAGGCGGCATGTGCTGTTGGTGGGGTTGGGAAAAGTGATGGTGATGGTGGTGTTGGTGTTGGTGGAGGTGGCAAAAGTAGTAGTGGTGTTGGTGGTAGGGATGAAGTGAATATAAGAGTTGTGTATTCGAATACGAATACGAATACGAATTCCAATACACTGAAATGGATTTAATTCGAAAACAAATACGAATACTTCTTGAAAGTATTCATGAATACATTCATTAATAGTTTTAATTGAAAAATACCTTTTTTGACGTTCTGGTTATAGCACTGTTCAAAAGTTATGCAATAGTAAAATGAACTCATGAACCTGTACTATACACGACGATTACACGTCCGCTCAGGAGGCTTGAGTTGTAAGGAACAACGACTGTTATTTCTGGTAATACTTTTTTAAGTATTTGTCAGATTATTCGCAGAATACAAATACTTTTCCCTCGTATTCGAATACGAATGAAAATACTTTGATTTCTACCAATAATTTTTCGAAAAGGAGTACATAAATTCAGCTAAATTCGGTATTCGAATGTATTCGAATACAAATACGGAATACGAATACTCCTGCTGGTGGCGGTGCTGGTGGTGAATGCAAAGGTGGTAATGGTAGCGCAAGTGTTAGCAGGTGTTTGTTAAAAGGTGATGACATATTCTTGGGTGGTGTACCGGGGTATTGTTGTTTTTATTGTCGGAGGTTGTGTTGACCGTGGTGGTGAGGGTTTAGTAGCGGAGATAAATGATGATGAGTCAGTGATGCCATGGAAATGATTGGTGGTGGTGGTATTGGTGGTGAAGGTAGTGAAAGAGGTAGCAATTGTCAGGGTGTGTGCAGAGACAGTGGTAAGGATGGATTTAATTGTATTATCACTGAAGGGCGTAATGGTGGAGAACACACACACACACACACACACACACACACACACACAATCTCCCCGGAACACACACACTCTCCCACATTTTATTCCACACAGCTTTGAGGAGAAGTGAGATTTGTGAGCCAAGTTTGGAATGCTGAGTTTGCGAAATTATTATGGCGCCCTCCCGTCCCTTTGTCTCCGCGCCTCCTCCTTCCTCCCTTCCTTCCTGCCCCTCTTCCTCCCTCCTCTCCCTTGCACGCCCTATCTCTATGCGGCTTCTATCTCTTCCTTCTCCTTGTCCTTTCCTCCCTCACTTGCCCTCCTTTGCTTTGCCTTGCCTGCCCTCTCTTATCTCCCTGCCATTATCACTCCCTTGGTTTTGTTCTCGCCTCCTCCTCCTCCTCCTCCACCTCTTTCTCTTCCTCCTCCTCCTCCTCTCATTCAAACTCATGTCCTCTTTCCCTTCCTTTAGCGTCTCCTATGTCTTTGTTATCTCTTCTGCACCTGTTTGTTCCTCCTTTCTCTTTGTCTCCTTCCCTCCACCTCCCTTTCTTCCTCACTCTCGCCCTTTGTCCTTTCCAATTCCATGTCCGCGATTTCTCTCCTGTACTAACTTTCTTTGTCCCTTTCAAACCCCTTTGCTCTTGGTTCATTTCCTCATTTAATTTTCCTTCATGTCCTTTTCCTTTTCCGGTCTTATTTGTTATATCTGGGTTCCGTAAGTGCTTTTTTTTCACCTCCCCTCTTCAGCTCTTCCTGGTGTTTCTATTTATACATTTCTCTCCATTTCATTTCATCAATCTGACTTTCTGTTTTCTCTTATTCTCCTCAACTTTTCCCTCTCGGCCTAGACTTTGCGTCCTCCCCTCACTTTACTTCTGTCGCTCCCTTCCGCCCTTTGCCCGCACGCTCTTCCGAACACATAAGCTGGAAATTGACTGAGGTTCCACAACTCCTGATCCAGTGCTTTTAAAGCTTTCGCTAACCCAGTTAAAAACGCGGGACCAGGCACTTTGCAGGGCTACCCAGAGAGTTCCCTTAAACTATTGGTTTGGCGTTCGTTGTTGTCGGCTTCTAAGGCACATACATATCTGCATACACACACATTCACATATACACACAAAAGCAGACACAAACACGTCACCATCAACACCAACAAGACGGTGGTGATGCATTTCCACACCTCAACCACTGCCATCCCACCGCCAACCCTGAAGGCTGGCCCTCACCAGGTGCAGGTGGTTGAATCCACCAAACTACTTGGAGTCACCCTGGACAGCAAGCTGAGCTGGGGCAAGCACGTCATCACCATCATCAGGGCGGCTTCCTACAAACTTTTCATGCTGAAGCGCATGAAAGCACTTGGAGCCCCCAAAGGACGCTCAAGGATTTGTACACCACCTTCATCCTTCCCAGATTCCTCTACGCCTCTCATGCTTGGGCTTCTTCCATCAACAAAACCCAGCAACGCCAACTGGAGAGAGTGCAGAAGCGGGCTTGCAGACAGATTCTGGGCAGTTCTTACACCAATTACGAGAACGCACTCACCCAGCTGAATCTGCCCACCCTTCAGGACCGACACCACATAAGCCTAACCAAATTCGGAAAGTCGCTCCTCCACAACCCCCGCCATAGAGACCTACTCCCACCCGCCCTCCCTCCCCCTACACGACCCACAAGACACCACAATATTCTAGTCCCGGTCAGAGCTAGGACGGACAGGTACCGGCTTAGCGCGATACCGACATTTGCGAGGGCCATTAACACTACCATGATCACATGACTCCTCCACTCCAACATTCACACACACACACACACACACACACACCACCCTTCCCCATTTCCCCCATTACTCATCATATGAAACTCATTGTATTGTATTTTGTGTATTTTTCACCTTATGGCTGCCAACAAGTGAATAAACCATTTATTATTATTATTATTATTATTACTATTATTATTATTATTATTATTATTATTATTATTACACACACACACACACACACACACACACACAAATACACACTTTTTACACGCCTCATATCTCTCTCTCTCTCTCTCTCTCTCTCTCTCTCTCTCTCTCTCTCTCTCTCTCTCTCTCTCTCTCTCTCTCTCTCTCTCTCTCTCTCTCTCTCTCAGTACGTTGCCACGCGGGATTAATGAGATGAAAAGGACCAGGACTCAAACCTGGACAGAGACAGAAGGGGTCGATGTCAAGAGGGGAAAGAAACGAAGGAGCAATCTGTCTCCGTGGGACGACGAGAGACGGACAGCGACAGAGAGAGACAGAGAGGGCGGCGAGGAAGAGGCGGCAGGGTGAGGGATGGGGGCGAGGCGATGAGCAGTGTCGTCAATTAATTTAAATCTCGAGAACGTGGATTTAATAGACGCCGTGTGTCTTACCACTTCTTGTCTGTCTCCGTGCATTAACATCTCATCAAATATGCAAAACGTGATGGACGAAGGAAAAACGAGGACAGGAAGGGTGCTTTGTCATTCATCGTTGCGGGGTGACAGTAATGATGATGCTTGGGGCAATATATCCTTGCTGTTGCTTAGCAGACTGAACGTGAACGAGGCGAGCAGGAGGTTCTCGTAATGCTTCAGTATATATAATTTTCTTGGATATAGGTCAAAGCATGTGTTGAAAGACAGGTAGATATTTAGTGATTCAGGTTAAGAGTCTTCGGGCTGAATTTATTAATGATTTTGCTTATAAGACATGGAGTGGACTTGGCGTGCAGGTTTTATGAAGTTTCAACACACACACACACACACACACACACACACACACACACACACACACACACACACACACACACACAAATAAAAGTTCTCGGAAATGGATCAAAGCAATGACTGAAAGACAATGCTGTTCAGTGGATATGAGGTGAAATTCTCGGGCATGTTTGAGGAGTGTAATGACAGAGACAATAGACTCAGGTGTACCCAAAACAAGTCTATTTAATCAGGTACATATTGAGTGACAATAAATAATGCTTCGGGGTGTGTGTTTACTGTTGGTTATTGGTGGTAAGGTAAGCTTAATTGAGCAAGTTTATAAAGTTTAGACACACCCACACCCACACCCAACACCCACCCACACCCAAACACCCACACCCACACTAACAGACACACCACAAATCGGCTAAGGAGCTCAAAACCCTCCTCCAGAAGGGTACTGGCTGGTGATGAAGAGCCCAACACGTGATCAGGCCATGGTGAATTGCACAATGACACAAAAATATGAGAGTGCAGATGTAAATAGACTGACATTTATGGAGTGTCTGTATGAATGCTCTAGGTGATAATTTACTGAGTAAGTTTCAAAAGTTTAACAACAAACACAACAGAAGCCATTTAGATAGACAGAAAGGTTTTGAATTACGGTAAACAATCCTGTATGCTACATATTCAGAGCGCTGACTAGTGGACGAAATGTGAACTGACTGAATAGGTTTGCTGAGTCTAAACAGCAAAGCTCAAGGCTCTTATCGGAATCAAAGAGTCTCGTCAGCTTCCCTCCATTCACATCATTACTCGCGTCCTTCTGTTCTGACGTGCTCCTGCTCCCCTTTGACGGCTTACACGCTGATTGACACCGAGAAGTAATTCTTTCCAATTAGTGTGCTAGTCCATTTTCATCTCTTTCTCACCATGCCGTCCTAGCACATGGTACGTACACCTGGTATTTCCCTTAATTCCCTCGTCATCTGTTTTTGCTTCACCAGGACATACCATTCTAATTATACCACTCCTTTTTCGATAATATCTCGTCTTATTCTATGAGGACATCTCGTCGAGGTTTTTTTTTTTCATATCGTTTTTCTTGTCCTTGGTCTGACCTCTCTCTTTCGGCCACCTCTTTTAATATTTTTTTATGGAGCAGCGAGTAGCGGGCTTTTATTATTATTGTTTCCTTTTTTTGTGCCCTTGAGCTGTCTCCTTTGTTGTAAAAAAATAAAAAAAATAAAAAAAAATCCGCAACGAAAAGGAGACATATTTCTCCTTTCGCCTTAATCAGTTACCAGGCCTCATTTACTACTTTGATGGTGGCGACAGCTTTTACAGCGCCTTTCTGCTCCTGCTCTGCCAAGCCACTCAATACCAGCAGCTACTCGTGCCGGACACTCTGCCTTTCCCCTCCCCGGCAACGAGAGAATGAACGCTTATATAAAGTTTAAGTGAAGACACGAGGTGAGGATATCGATGCCTCTGATTGATGGAGGTCCTCCCTTCGTCCTCATCTGTCTACTTCTCTTTCTTATAAGGTACATGAGGCCTTACATGACTGGAAAAGACCATGGGCTGAGCACATTAAAAAACCTACAACACGATGTTCCTAATAAGAGAAAGAAGAATGCCCATATTGTGTGTGCTTCTCTGTATGTCTGCCTGTCTCTGTTTATATCTGTCTGTCTGTCTGTCTGTCTGTCTGTCTGTCTCTGTCTCTCTCTCTCTCTCTCTCTCTCTCTCTCTCTCTCTCTCTCTCTCTCTCTCTCTCTCTCTCTCTCTCTCTCTCTCTCTCTCTCTCTCTCTCTCTCTGTTCCTTCACCACACTCCCTTTCCAACCATTTATATTTGCATCCCGTTCTCATTCTTTTCTCCGTACTGTTTGAAGTCCCTTGTGTGTGATTATCTGTGTGTGTGTGTGTGTGTGTGTGTGTGTGTGTGTGTGTGTGTGTGTGTGTGTGTGTGATCATCTGTGTGTGTGTGTGTGTGTGTGTGTGTGTGTGCGCCCGTTATCAGGGAGATCTTACAGGCATATTTATTTTAAAATCAATGAGCGAATAAAAACAGAGAGAGAGAGAGAGAGAGAGAGAGAGAGAGAGAGAGAGAGAGAGAGAGAGAGAGAGAGAGAGAGAGAGAGAGAGAGAGAGAGAGAGAGAGAGAGAGAGAGAGAACAATAACCAACACATTATGCAATCTCTCTTCTCATCTATACAGTCCATTCCCTGGTGTGTAATCTACTGTAGCTTGTTAATGGGAAGGAATGTGGGTCTCCGTGTGTCTGTGCGTCCGTTGGGGTATTACGAACGTACATACCATCTACCCGTGTACCTCGTCCCTTCCTCTACGTGCTGATGGAAAACACACTTCTCACACTCTTCTCGAACTAAAAATAAACACAACACGCTACTCACCGCCTCTCGAGAGTAGGACAAGAGGCTAAGAGTAAATAAAAAGGCAAGAGAGCAAGACAAACAAGGCAGTACTAAATATATACACAACACGCTAGACACCGCCCCTGGGAAGTACGGTAGGAGGCAAAAGAGGAAGACAGACACACATACAAGGGAAAATAGGAACACAAGAGATTGATTCATAGAAATAGCTCCAATCGCGCCTCGGAGCTGGAACGCTAGAAACTACACACGGTGTCGCCACTTCTCCAGAAATAGAAAACTTAATACCCAGCAGCGGGAGGCTCACGACGTTTTGTACTATGGCCAAAAGGATTCAGAATTGGTCCTGAGGATATAGGCAAAAAAGAACAACGGGGTGGCAATAAGAAAAGTTTCCAGCGTAGTCATTTAATGGACAACTTAAGCGGGTATGGGGGATGGGGGCGGCAATGGAGGTGGTACAGGGGTTACGGGGAGGTACTGATTAGGGACAGAGGGGGGGCTTGGGGAGTCCTGGGTGGTGTGGGAGTGGCTACGGGGGTACGTCAGAAGGGAAGGTGCAGAGGGGCTTGTATGGCTTTACGTCGCTGTGCTGGTCATATAATGTAGAGTACGTAATTACCGATGTCAGTGAAATGATTCTCTCTCTCTCTCTCTCTCTCTCTCTCTCTCTCTCTCTCTCTCTCTCTCTCTCTCTCTCATCTGCCTGTTTCTTAACATTCATAGCAATAATACAATTTTGACTCGGATTCACCTTACTCGAGTTCTGAAATAAATATAATAAAATATACTTGAGGAAGGGGCAGAATTGACGTTGCAATATTTATATTTGCTTCGGGTTAGAAACCTCAAAAGAAAATTAGTCTCAGTTGCTTGGGGATTATTAGACGGCGTGCACTGCTTCATGGAAAGGGGGTGAGGGTGGGTGGGGAGGGATGGGGTGAGGCTGGGGTGTAGTGAAGTGGGGTGAGGGTGAAGGTGGCGTCCTCCCTCACACCTTGATTTTGACACTGCACGCGCCGGAGTCTCACAAGTCTTACACTAAAAACTTGACTCAGACTTCGAGATTGAAAAGTCTGCCACGGTTTTCGACGCTTCCTGCTTCACGAGACTGACTTAAACACCCCCGCTCTCCCCCCCCTCGACCTTGACACCGACCAACTGCTTTCACTCCCCTACAACCCCCTCCCCCCCCGCCCCCCTGCTATCCATCCCTGCTGTCTCTTCTCTGTCATCGCTTCTTCTATGCCATTCTCCCACCCTATCCGTCTTGGCTTGGCCATCCACACCCTCCCCTCTCCCCCCCTCTCATCCCCCCCCTGCATTTAAAACCACTGCTACTGTACGCCTGCCATCCTCAAGAGCCATTTTCTGCTGTATGCCATATCAGCGCACTCGTGTTTTTCCAATCCACGTATTCTGTTACCCTCTATGCTATCAGTTCCCACCGCTACCTACTACAACCTTACACAGCCGCCTCTCCCTGCCACCACTCGCTGTCTCTTTCATTCTGCCCCGTTCGCCGTTCTTCCTGTCTGCCTTTCTTGTTCACCCACACTCCCCCTGCCACTACCACTCTGCCGTTAATTCCCTGCTTCCACACCAGCAGGAGCAGTAAGTAGTGGCCTTTTTTTTAATATTTTTCTTTACGCCCTTGAACGGTCTCCTTAGCTGTAAAAAAAAAAAAAAAAAAAAAAAAACACCGCTATCTCTCTCCCACCACCCCATTCCACCCGCGGTTGTTTCCTTAATGCTACCGCTCACCCTTCCCTCCGCCTTGCCTGTCTTAGCTATCCCACACTCCCCTACCACTTCCACTCTGCCGTTAAATCCCTGCTTCCACACCACCACCGCTATCCCTCTCCCACCACCCCATTCCATGAACCAGTTGCTGTTTCCTTAATCATACCGCCCACCCTTCCCCCCGCCCTGCCTGTCTTAGTTATCCCACACTTCCCTACCACTTCCACTCCGCCGTCAAATCCCTGCTTCCACACCACCACCGCTATATCTCTCCCACCACCCCATTCCACAAGGTGCTGCTTCCTCAATGCTACTGGCCACCCTTTCTCCTGCCATACCCATCTTACCTATCCACATTTCTCCGGTCAAAATCGTCATGTCGCTCTCCCTGTGCTCCCTCCTCGACCTTCCTTGTCTCCTCCGTGCGACACCTCACCATCCACACCCTTGAGACACCCGCCGACCGCAACACACACACGCCCGCTCCCTCCGCGACCTCAACATATTCTCGGAAGGTTCTCAGCGGAAGAAAAATACAAAACATATATTCACATTAGCCGAGCCCCGCGTTGGAAGTAGCGAGGAAGGGGAAGGATAAGAGTATATTGAGGGGGAGGGGATGCAAGAGCGAAGACGTGTTTTGGAGAGTGCAGGGGGATGTAGTGGGGGGAAGGAGGGAGGAAGGAAGGGGGGAATGATATGGAAAAGATTGAGAGAATGAGGTGGAAATATCTTGGGAGTAAAATATGAAGGAAATCGGAAAAAATGAGGTATATACAACACACTCTGAAATAGATAAATAATTGAGTGAATGATGTGGAAATATCTCGGGAGTAAAATATTACATTACTGGGAAAAAGGAGCAAACAAGAAACAACTTAGCTCCATTATTCACTTTTTATTTTATTTTTCCCGCTACTTGAAAAAAAAAATCAGGAAAGATGATCAAGTTCCATCAATAAAACAAAGTAAATTTAAGCTTCTGACTCCTCTTAGTACGCTGCCTTTTTCCAAGTACTTTTTGTGTGTGTGTGTGTGTGTGTGTGTGTGTGTGTGTGTGTGTGTGTGTGTGTGTGTGTGTGTGCATTATAATTCTCCCGATCTATATCTATCTATCTATTAGCCCATCTATCCGTCTATGTATCTAAGTATTTATCTGTCTATATGTCTATCTATCTATCTGTCTGTCTATCTATCTATCTATCTATCTATCTATCTGTCTATACATTTGTCTACCTACCTATCTATGTAACTATTTTTCTATCTGTCTGTTTGTATGTATGTATGTATATATGTATGTATGCATGTATATATGTATGTATGCATGTATATATGTATGTATCTGTACCTTCCTACACCAAGCTATATATATTTATCTGTACCAATCTATCTATCTATCTATCTATAGATGTGTATCTACTTATCTATCTATCTATCTGTCTATCTCGCTCGCTCACTCTCATTGTCCCTTGATGTGCTGTTGGCTTAATTCACAACGCTGATTGGTCCAAAAAGCGCCAATAACAGCCGTCAAAACCCCATTAATTGGTTCATGATTTGTTCGCCGCTAATAGACTCTTTTTCCTGCTTTTTGATGATTTCTCCCTCTCTCTTCCACCCCCTCTCTCCCTCCCTCCCTTCCACCCCTTCCTTCTCTATGCCACTAATAAAAAGGGACACAAAAACAATAGTAGAACGGTGACGACTTAACCAATAAACTCCAAATGAAGGACTTCCTATTATACTTCTTTTTTTTTTTTTTTGGTCTGTTGGTTAAGTTCCGTTTTAATTGTGTTTCCGTATCACTAATTCTACGCATTTTTGTCGTCTAATTTTGTTTATTCTCTGATCCTACAGCAATTACTCTCGTCGGACTCAATATTTTTTAGTCTCGTTATTCTTTTCGGCTTCTGATTTCCCTGTTTCTCTCCCTTCCCTCTTTTTTTCTTTCATCAGGATATCTCATTCTTACTTCCTCTATTCCGTCACTGTCTTGCTTTTCTTCCTTTGTCATTATTTTATTTATTCTTCCTATTTGCCTTTGGTCTCGTCTATGTTTACAAATCCCATTTTCTGAAGATTATTTACCCTTATTACTTACCCTTATTTCTTTTTAATCCCACCTCCCCCTTCCTCTTGCTCCTTTCTCACTTCCATCTCGCCTTACGTCCCTTCCTCCTTTTATCTTCTTTTCCATCTCTTTTTTCCATATATATATATATATATATATATATATATATATATATATATATATATATATATATATATATATATATATATATATATATATATATATATATAACTCCCTCCTTAATTTTTACACCTTCTTCCTTCCGTCTCTCTAGTCCTAGCATACCCTTTCCGCCCCTTCCTTCTACTTCTTCCTTCTGTGCCCATACCCTAGCCCAGCCCTTCCCTCTATCTCTCCCTTCTCTATTCTTACCCTACCCCTCCCCTCTATATCTCCTTTCTCTGACCTTACCCTACCCCTTCCCTCTATGTTTCCCTTCTTTGCCCCTAACCCTGTCCCTTCACTCTATCTCTTCATTCTCTGCCCTAAAGCTACCCCTTCCCTCTACCACTTCATTCTCTGCAACTCAATGGGACAAGTGGTTACAACAAGAGGCTGCAATACTTCGCCTCAAAGAAACATGGATTTTATTGCTGCCCTCACTCACAAGAACAGGAGAGGGAGAGAGAGAAGAGGATGACCGATAGAGAGGAGAGAAGGGAGAGATGAGTAGGATCGGAGAGAGAGGAGTAGAAAGAAGAGACCGGAATGGGGGAGAAAGGAAGGGAGGGAAGATGATGGAAGAGGAGGGAAGGATGATCGTGTTGGAGGGGAGAGTAAAAGGCGGATGTAGTAATTTTTGGGGAGTGTAAGTAATGCGTGTGTGTGTGTGTGTGTGTGTGTGTGTGTGTGTAACCATTCGTTAGAGAGAGAGAGAGAGAGAGAGAGAGAGAGAGAGAGAGAGAGAGAGAGAGAGAGAGAGAGAGAGAGAGAGAGAGAGAGAGAGAGAGAGAGAGAGAGAGAGAGAGAGAGAGAGCGAAAGAAAAATTGAGGATGAAGTGGAAGGGAGGCTGAGGGGGAGGCTTAGAAAAAAGGAGGAGAATGGCGGTCATATATACTTTAATGCCACTCGTTCATTCCAAACTTATTTTTTACATTATTTTTGCCCTTTCATATCTTTTGACCGTTTCCACAATATTGCGCACAGTCTCCACGGTTTTGCCTTTCTCTACCTTTGTGCTGTTCCAATAATAATTTAACTAACGTCGAAAATTTTGCCCTTCCATCCCTTTGCTCCGCTCCTCCACTTCCATCACCCGCTGCGAGTCATTACACCTTTTTGTCGTCCTGCCGCGGCCTGATTCACCGTGGGAACAGAAACACCTGCAAGGGCCACCTGTATCATGAGGGTAATTAGCGAGCGACTCATTAAATAGCCGAACGCGTAATACATAGGATCATATAACAATCATCCTTAAAATAATCACTATTGAAATTCACCAAAGCTAATTTTGATCAAACTAAGCTTTTATTACAAACTCATTCACCCCCCCCCCCTCCCCCACTCGCCCTAAACCACACCCACACATACAGTCCCCCCCCCCCTCCTCCCCCTCACACACGGCATTTGAATCATCGACACATGTGACAATAATAGTGTTTTATTTGAAAATGAATATCTATTTTATGGGTACACTGTGGAAGTAGGTCACTCGGAATTATGCTTCATATTACTTTGTTTTACGGTATGCTTTATTTTTCTGTTTCTGTGCATCTATTTACATTAATCTATCATTGTTTGACTTTTTCTTGATTCAGTTTTGCACTTGTGTGTGTGTGTGTGTGTGTGTGTGTGTGTGTGTGTGTGTGTGTGTGTGTGTGTGTGTGTGTGTGTGTGTGTGTCTCTCTCTCTCTCTCTCTCTCTCTCTCTCTCTCTCTCTCTCTCTCTCTCTCTCTCTCTCTCTCTCTCTCTCTCTCTAGTCCTGTAGGGGGAGGTCTGAGGGAGGGAGGGCAGAGGGAGAGGAGGGGGGAGGGGGGGACAAGGCGGCACGTCAGGAGATACGGAGGGATTTGCTCTGTAATTCCCTCAGTCGTAATTTATCTCGCTCGTAAATTCCCGCCGCCCTTCTGAGTCGCCGGCAGCAAAGTTTTCAATTCTCCTGAGGGACGAATCTTTTAACCGCCTCCCAAGTCCCACGCTACACCTGTCTTTCACCTGCATATATACATGTCTGGAATGCGAAAGAGAACAGGCACACGGGCAATTAATCAGACCGACGGACAAACAGATTAAGCCATGAACAGAGGAAGACAAGTGCTTTCTATATTTTTGGGGTGTGTACGTGTTGCCATATTGAAGTGTCGCGAAAAAAATATATATAATATTGCTCTCTTTTTCCTGACTATCGAGTTTAAGCTTTAAACGTATTTATGTGTTTCTATTTTTACTCTGGACTTCTTTCTTGTTCTAGGTCCAAGAAAGAAAAAAAACATGAAGTGCTGAATTTACACACAAAATGAGAGGAGAAAATCAATCGCTGCGCCATAATTTTACTTTGTCTCGTTTTTACATGTTTACCGTTTTATATATCAGAAAAAAAGTGGTTATCTTACAATACACACACACACACACACACACACACACACACACACACATGTACCCCCCTCCATTCACACACACATCATCTTCATTTACACCAGAAAAAAAAACCACAAACGCAAACATGATATACAAATACACACTCACACAAACACAAACGTGAAGCCAGACAACCATGAGTCGAATAGAGACGCGTGTTCCCGACAAGGCCATAGCCCGGTGCCCTGCATCTGTCGCCCGACGAACAAAGCCGCAGCTCAGCATATACAAACTGTCACTTCACGACCACTCGCAAAGACCCTCCTCCGCGGCCCTCCCCTCCCCTCCCACAGACACACCGCCCTCCACGCCACCCACAGAAAGAGTTTGTGCTCTCCCGCGGCGGCTTTCCCTTCCAGCGGTGCACGGGAATTCTTTATGCATATATTTTTCGGTGTGTATATTAGTATGTGTGCGCGGGCTAGTCATGTAAATACAGCGCCATGTGGGAAACTTTATTTGTTCTCCAATATCCAATTTCCCGCGTGTGGAGTGTCGATGCGCGGTGACCCACTGGCCTGACACCGATGCTCGCCCAGCTGCCGCCGCGTTGGATTTGCATACTGTGTGATGCCGCCTGACTGAACTTTTGCCTTTTTCCCCTGATCTTAATTCTGCCGAGTCTTGAACCTTTTTACTGCATGTATGGAACCTTCTCTCCCTTGAGCTTACTCCTTTCTCGGTCAACCTTTTTCTCCATAAATCAAGTTATTCTCTCCTGATCTAACCGCATATGGAGCATCTCGCCTCCTGAGAATAATTTCTAAGACCGATCTTTTTACTATAATCACTGCTATATTTACTATAATACAATAATCCGATGTAAGGTTTTAGCTATGTCCAAAGTTTTCAGCCTCCTCTACATTTTAAGTTTGCCCAGCTAAAAAATCTTAACTCTCTATGGAGCCATTCCCTTATTGATCTTAATTCTGTCCAGCTAAAGGTATTACTAATTTATGCAGTATTTTCCTCCTGACCCCAGTTTTGTGCAGTTTAAACTTTTTGCCTGTGAATTCTGATCTTAATTTTGTTTGGCATAAAGTGTTTGCCTGTGTGCGGAGTCTTTCCCCTTCTGAACATAATTAACCCTTGACCCCGACCATGTTTTACGCTCGCCGCGCTCCCAAGCCTGGAGTACGTGGTGATCAAAGAAAACTACAAAACCCAAAGAGATGAGACGAATTGCATTTGCAAGCGCTGACCTTTGGCTCCTCGAAGGCCTTGTCATAGTACCGGAAGGCAGACAATTAATGATTTTTCCGAATTTTTATATACAGGTCTCCATTTTCTAACTCACCACGTCACAGAACATCTTCACTGTGACACACACACACACACACACACATATATATATATATATATATATATATATATATATATATATATATATATATATATATATATATATATATATATATATATATATAGTATATAATGTAACGCTTAATCAACACTTAATCCTGATTCAGTCCGGAGTTGGAGGGGTTTTAATATTTTTCGCTTAGTATGTGGCCTCATTTTCAAGTCAAGATTTCAAGGCGATGTGAGGCTGATGTTATTTGCAAGAAGACTAATTTACTTATCTATTACATTATTATAATTGTTTTCGTCTTTATTTTCAAGTTTTGGTGGGGGAATTCTCGTTTATCATCTAGTATTATCCTTTCACAGCTGCCGGTAGAAGAGTGACTACATTCTTCTTATACCGAATAGCCACCTGTAACTTTCCTGAGCGGCCGTCGAGAGAACCATCCGTCTGGCTGTCTGGTGTGAGGAGAAAAGTTCCCTCAGCACCTGCAGCGGCCGTCATCACGCCGCGCTGATGGGCTGCCGGCCGCCCATCCCTCACCCAGCCCGCCCGGACACGCACCGGCCTCTCGCCCTACCTAAGTTTCTAAGCCATACAAGAAATACAGTTTTATACCCGATAGTTATGTTTGTGATCTAACCGCTGAATCCCCGTCGCTTCTCTCGACTTTCATGCCACTGACTGTCACTTCTTCTCACCTAGACACGCACAAAACCGTTTTCTGAGTCTCTAGATTAGCACGATATATTTTTTTCTACATTAATTCCAACATAACAAAATCATTAAAAAAATATGCAAAAAGTACAAAATGATGTTCCTGTAATGAGGGTTAAGGAAGATGCCAAAATACCTCATCACACTTTGTTTTAGATACTTAATATTTGTTTTTTATCAGAGCCGCAGCATCACCATCACTTTTTTGGACTTCCATGACTTCGGTCGTTCCCGGGTGCACAGGTAGAGGCGCGTCTCACAGTCCCGTTCCCTTGAAGGTTTCCCCTCGCAAGGTGTTCAAGTTACCAAGACGCTGCCTGTCACACTAATAACAAGCCAACTTCTGCTGCACAGGTCTCATAGTTTCTGGCCCGTAAAGGTCAGTTCCTTTGAGGGGACTGAACACAAGGTAATTAACATGGTCCAAATTGAGTATAATGACGTTGCACCAAAAAAGATATAGCTTGAACAGGAATGATCAACGGTTTAAAATAGCCAGGGTTTCTACATGGTCTTCCCTCTCAAAAGATGCGTACTCTCACACGAGTACAACCAACCACTGCAGCTTGAGCACACCCTACAGACAGATCCACGGGGCCCGTTCCTCCACCCACCTCCAGTTAGCTGTGATGGAGTGATTTCATCCGTGTCCTGCTTCTCTGGGGTATTGTAATTTATTATTGTAATTCATTGGTGAACATAAATGTCACGCCTCGCAATGCTTCTCTAAATCAGATGTAGGGGAGGGCATGCTACAGTATTCCAAGCGGAAACTATAATTAAACAAGAAGAGGAAATTGACGAATTACTCTTATTACGACTGCTACTGCACCCAATGCATCATACTCTACAAACAACAACAAAAACAACACACACACACACACACACACACACACACACACACACACACACACACAACGGGCGGTCCCTCTTTCAACACATAACGCTTTCCTCGCCCTCTTCTCCCCGCGCCTGCCCTTCCCACCCTCCTGTCCTGCCCATCCTAATTATCGAGTGGTCCTCCGTTTGTTTGCTCTCCCCCACCCCGTCGCCGCACCCCGCCCCGATAGGTTGGGGGGGGGGCATCGTTACTACCTCATTCCGCCTGCTAAATGTGGAGGCGGTGGAAACGACGCGAAGCTCAAATTCGTGATATCCTCCATTAGTGCAAGCCGAAGGGAGTTGAATTTGCACTTCCTAAGAGAATTTAATGTATTTCTCTTTATACCAAACGGAAATTGAGATAAAATAAACACGCGAGTCTTTATAATGCATCAATTTTGCTCTATTATTGTGTATTTCGTGGTAACTGCTATTACTGAACACAAGAGTTGGTTGAATCTGCCTGCCAAAAAAACTTGAATGCTTTTATGCACATTTATGCTATGAATAAACTGAAATAAACCAATATCAAATAAAATAAATAAACTTAAGCTTCCCCAGATTATTTAATGCACTTCACAATAAGGAATCTGACAGAGCTACGTAATTAAGAGCTTCAACTTCATAATTCTCGCTTTTTTATAACTTATGTAAAGGTGACAACGTGATTATTTAATGACTTGCCATTCTGCCGACAAATAAATAAAACATTTCCCTATATATGAAAGGAACATACTGAGACAAAATTTATACAATATTTCCCTATATATGAAAGGAACATACTGAAACAAAATCAATGATTGTATATAATTGGAACTGCACAGTGCACCCGTTTGATTTTGATATAACGTGAATAAAGGTAACCTAATATGACTGGCTGGCCTTTATTTTCACCTTTTTTTTTTGTTTGCTGCCCATAACCATGATGACATCAACTGATATACTCTGAAACACCGAAAGCGGGAATGGAGTATAATGGAGAGCGGTGCGACAACTGCAGTCGCGCGGAAGCTTGCACGAAAAATGTTTCGGAAATTGTTCATGATAACAGCGAGGCGACACAATGAAAAAAAAGAAAAAAAGAAAGAAAGATTGGTGTTGATGCCGGCGCGGGGCAAGGGCGCGGGTGGAGTAAAGAAGGGGAGTGGAGGAACTAACACAACAAACACCTGTCCCCTCTTATATTTTAGTAACTTTGTCAACTGTCTACCTCCACCTTCCTGACGCCTCCCTGTACTTCTCCATAACACCATAATGCATCAGCTAGTAAGTTAATATTTTTTTTGTATAACCAGTTTATACATTCTCTCCTTCTTCATTTCCTCTTTATTTCCTTATACCTAAAATTCACTTCAATTTGGGAGTATCAAGACACCTTTTAAACCAAAACTGAAAACTATTTTGGGTCTTTCTCTTGCCCTGACTTAGCTCTTCTGCCAAATATAGAAATATGCCGCATGGATCCACCATAGTAGAGGTACTGTACACTACTCTCCACGAGGCATCTGTGTCAAACGAGAATTAGTTAAAATGATCAGAATGTTATCAAAGGGGAGGCGGTGGCTGAGTGGATAGCGTGACGGCGCCGCGTTCAGGACGAAACGTGTTCGCGCCCCGCCTGGTGCCACAAGCTGGGATCTTTCAGCCACCGCCGAGTGGCCTAAGACTACCCACATGCTGTCCAGAAGACCACCTATCAACCCGGACTCTAGATTCTAGGATCAAAGATGAGCTACGGGGGGGCAGCACGAGCCAATGCAAGATGGCGCCACTTTAAAACGCTTGCAAGCGCCACAACGGGCAGGGGCCGACCAGCAGGCGCTATTAAGAAAGCCTACCGGCGCCATAGACTTAGTCCTAACTAATAATGGAAACTTGCTACATGAGCTGGAGGTGGGCGGAGAGTTAGGAAATAGTGACCACAGAACGATTCGTTTTAGCTTAGACTGGGCGGTAACCCGCGAACCAAACCCAGTGTTAGTGCCAGATTTTAGAAGAGCAAATTACGAGGGGCTTCGAAGACATCTTGAAGGGGTAAACTGGGATAATTTAGGGATTCATGAGGGCCAGAACTGTGGGTTGGAGAGCCAGGAGAACCAGGTAGAAATCTCTTACAATAATTTAGTTAGAGTAACAGTAGAGGGGCAAGGACAGCATATACCACAGCGAACACTTAGAAAAGAAAACAATGACCCTAAGTGGATGACTCGTGGACAAAAACACGAGATAGGGTTAAAGAAGTGAATTTATCAGAAAATAAAGAATGGTGAAACACATCTCAGGGGCCGGTACGTCGAACTGTCTAGATTAGTTAAGAAAAACACCAGGATAGCAAAAAGGAATTATGAGATCAAAGTAGCAAATGAGGCGAAAAGTAATTCTAAGGGCTTCTTTCAGATGTATAGAACAAAATCAAGGGAGAAAATTGGACCGCTGAAAACAAACACAGGGGAGCTAGTGGAAAATTACGAAAATATGAGCACGTTGCTGAACGACTACTTCCTTTCAGTATTCACACAAGAGGATCGAACGACTATTCCGGAAAGGGTTCAGGTGTACGAGGGCGGGGATGGCGATAAATTGAGGGATATAATCATTACCAGGCAAGTAGTTCAGGATGAGATAGATAAGCTTAAGAAGAATAAGTCACCAGGTCCTGACGGGATATTTTCGAGGGTATTAAAGGAGTTAGGTGATGTACTTAGTGACCCACTAACCAACATCTTTAAGATGTCGGTAAATACTGTTTATGTGCCCAGCCTATGGAAAGTAGCTAATGTGACGCCGATTTTCAAAAAGGGGGACAGGTCAGCTGCTTCAAACTATCGCCCAATTAGCTTAACTTCAGTTATAGGCAAGATGCCGGAGTTCATAATAGCCAGGAACATTCGGGAGCATCTAGAGAAACATAGCTTAATTCACGATTCGCAGCATGGGTTCACTAAAGGTAGGTCATGCCTCACCAATCTCTTGTCCTTCTACAATAAAATATTTCAGGCGGTAGACAGAGATGAAAATTATGATGTAATCTATCTTGATTTTAGTAAAGCGTTTGACAAAGTTCCTCACCAACGACTGTTGCTTAAATTACAGGCTCACGGAGTAGAGGGTAAAGTTTTGAACTGGGTCAAGGCGTGACTTAGCAATAGGAAGCAAAGAGTGCAAATCAATGGTAAAAGATCTGACTGGGGATGTGTTACGAGTGGGGTCCCACAAGGTTCGGTATTAGGTCCACTTTTGTTTATTATTTATATCAATGACTTACATACAGGAATTAGTAGTGATGTCAGTAAGTTTGCAGATGATACCAAGATCGGTAGAGTAATTGAGTCGGATCAGGACGTTAGTATTCTCCAGGATGAACTAAACAGATTGTATGACTGGGCGGATAAATGGCAGATGGAGTTCAATGTAGGGAAGTGCAGTATTCTGAGTGTAGGTAGGAACAACCCCTTTCATAACTATTGCTTAAATGACACTCTCATAATAATAATAATAATAATAATAATAATAATAATAATAATAATAATAATAATAATAATAATAATAATAATAATAATAATAATAATAATAATAATAATAATAATAATAATAATAATAATAAACGGTTTATTGCATGAAGTACCAGGCAGCCCTAGAGCTGAAAATATACATCAATGGAAGATGAAATGAAATGAATGAGACAAATGAACAAAGTAGTATGATTGAAAATAAAAAGGAAAAAAAAAAGAAATAACAATAATAGCAATAATCATATGATAATAATAATAATAATAATAATAATAATAATAATAATAATAATAATAATAATAATAATAATAATAATAATAATAATAATAATAATAATAGTAATCATAATAATAATGTTCATAATAATAATAATCATTATAATAATAATGATAATAAAAAAAATAATAATAACAACAACAACAAGTACTAATGAAAAATATTTACAAAACATACAAATAGTGCAGGTCTGGGTGCGAGAGAGATTTAGGGGTCTTAGTGAGCTCTGATCTCCGTCCAAGGGCATAATGCATTCAAGCTAGAAATCGAGCAAATAGGGTACTGGGATTTATTTCAAGGAGCGTAAGCAACAGAAGCGCCGAGGTCTTCCTCAAACTATATTTAGCATTAGTTAGACCTCATCTTGACTATGCGGTTCAGTTCTGGTCACCTTACTATAGAATGGATATCAAAATGTTAGAATCAATGCAGAGGAGGATGACTAAGATGATTCAGGGGTTGAGAAACTTGCCATACAAGGAAAGACTCAAACAGTTAAACTTGCATTCGCTAGAACGGCGAAAGGTGCGTGGAGACATGATAGAGGTTTATAAATGGATGAAGGGCTTTAATAAGGGGGATATTCATAAGGTTTTGTTGGTAAGAGAACCGGGTAGGACACGGAGTAATGGGTTTAAACTGGATAAATTCAGATTCAACAGGGACATAGGCAAAAATTGGTTTACTAACAGGGCTGTGGATGAATGGAATAGGCTTAGCAGTCATGTGGTGAGTGCCAATACAATTGTCACATTCAAAAATAAATTAGATAAATTCATGGACAGCGATATTAGGTGGGGTTAGATACACGGGAGCGTAGGTTCAAAGGAGCTGCCTTGTACAGGCCTACCGGCCTCTTGCAGACTCCTACGTTCTTATGTTCTTATGTTCTTATGATACACCCAAGGCAGTTTGCGTACCTAAGTTTGTATAAACACACCATCAAAGGTACCACTGCTGCCACCACTGCTGTCAAAACATCTCATAATATTGCTACAAGTACCAGTGTTATAGATGCTTCTACTACTTCTACTACTATTACTACTTCTACTATTATTATTACTACTACTACTACTACTACTACTACTACTACTACTGCTGCTGCTGTTGTTGCTGCTGCTGCTGCTCCTGCTACTACATATACTACTGAACTGCAACCACGATTACTACACAATTTTTTTGCTTGGTTAGTAAATATGGGTGATGCTATAGACACTGAGCCTCGACGAAAACAAACTACAGATTACGATGAATTATTTATGAAAACATCTTTTAAAAAAGTTAAGTTTAAGTTTAAGAAACTTAACACACTGCAAAGTATTAAGATCACATGACATTAAAGCATTACAGGCTCAAAAGTCTCATAAATTAGTGTAATAACAATTTTTAAAAAATGTGTGTCGGTAAGAGTAGTGCAAACTTTTCTTTAATCATAGAGAAAGAATACAGTAAAGGGAATTGGGTAATGAGGTTGGCTACTTTTTACAACATTAAAGCACTTAAAATGAAACTCAATAAATCTTTTACTCTTAACAACTCTATCAACGACATCAACGCAACGGCCTCGAGTCCCTTTGGCGAAAGTTTTCAATCTGACCTCCAGTGGCGCTACACAATTTCCACCATCACGATTATTATTTTTTTTTTTTATGTTTTCACCAAAGTTTTGGAGTTGGGTTTACGCCGACCATTGTGTCGAAGTTTTTCGGACTCCCGAGTAGAGAGCTGGAGGCAACAGGGACGAAAGGCAAAGAAAAAAAAGTATAAACAGAAAAATGACGACAACATCCTACCGAACCAAAGCGACCCGGTGTTTTGGCTCCCGGCCCTCCCCTGAGAACGGAAAGTCTGACAAATATTATAAGAAAAATTGCAGGCAGGGCTTATTCTTATTGACCTCAATCGATTCTTTATTTAATTTCCCACAACCATAACAAAGGTACCGCCACCATCACCCCAACAACAAAACGAAAAAAAAAAAAAATACAGGTAGGAGGCGTCCCAATGCGGAGAGAAAACATAGAGCGCCTCATGTAACTGGTAATTGCCCTAAACGGAGGTGTGTGTTTTGTTGCCACAGGATTGTTTTCCCCAATGCAACAGGAAGAGGTAAAATCAAGAGGAAAACCAAAGAGAGAAACACAAATCTAAAAACAGCCACAAGAAAGAGGTTGGGTTATAAGTTGCGGAATAGAAACGTGGACGTGCTACCAGAAATAACCTGAGAACTCCCCCAAATCAATAACATTTCCTCGTAGATGCTCCTAACGACTCGTGTCTACCTGGAAACACACACACACACACACACACAATACACACACTCACAAAAGCTGGGCTGGGCATGCAATAAGTTAAACTGCTGTACTTACGCGGTACACAATTATAGTGCAACACAATCTCAGATGCCCGTGAGCCGTTATGTTTGTTTGTTTGTTTGTTTGTTTGTGTGTGTGTGTGTGTGTGTGTGTGTGTGTGTGTGTGTGTGTGTGTGTGTGTGTGTGTGTGTGTGTGTGTGTGTGTGTGTGTTTGTGTTTAATTATGTATTTCTTGCAACCGATAAAGCTT
This sequence comes from Eriocheir sinensis, assembly GCF_024679095.1. NCBI lineage: Eukaryota > Metazoa > Arthropoda > Malacostraca > Decapoda > Varunidae > Eriocheir > Eriocheir sinensis. The sequence goes on from NC_066543.1 coordinate 9,271,394, forward strand.
TCCTCAAACATGACAAACAATAGTCTAAAAAAACAAGATTTTTTTTGCCTTATTTTTCCCGTTAAATTTAAAAAAAAAGTGTCATTGTCTACCATTACTCTCTCTCTCTCTCTCTCTCTCTCTCTCTCTCTCTCTCTCTCTCTCTCTCTCTCTCTCTCTCTCTCTCTTCCACCAATCCCCTACTCGCAACACAAGGGATCGGGTCTACGCGTGCTGCGGCTGCTTGCTTCCTCGAGGTGGCGGGAGTTCGGCGTACGTGAGTGTGTGTATTGGAGGCAAGAAACTCAATACAATCTTCGCTTCGGTCCAGTAACGGGAAACACTTGAGGGACGTTTGCGTGTGTGGAAGCCCCGTTGCTGTTGTTACTGTTGTTATCATGGCGTTATTTTATTGCTGTGATGGAAGACTTCGAGGTAGAACGAGAGAGAGAGAGAGAGAGAGAGAGAGAGAGAGAGAGAGAGAGAGAGAGAGAGAGAGAGAGAGAGAGAGAGAGAGAGAGAGAGAGAGAGAGAGAGAGAGAGAGAGAGAGAGAGAGAGTGTGCGTTTGGCAAATGAAATAATTAGCGAACATTGGTGGACGAGAAAAAGAAGAGAGAGAGAGAGAGAAGGATTACGGTGATCTAAGGGGCGAGACAAACACTTAAATCAAAACAAGAAAAGCAGGGAAGGGAAGGGAAGGACGGGAGGAAGGAAGGAAGGAATGAAGGAAGGGGAAGATGGTAGGAATAACTGCGGCAAACGTCCAATAGATGAACGAGAAGGAGGAAGGTTTAAAGAAGAATTATGTGTGTAGCAGGGAACGTGGTGGTGGTGGTGGTGGTGGTGGTGTTGACAGATGGAAATGGTGTTGTGAGCATTAGTGACGATAAGGCAAAATGCATGAAGAATTACGAGGTGCTGGTGCGGGAGAGAAATAGGAGAAGGGGAAAAGGAGGAAAATAAACGAGAAGAAAAAAGAAAATGTGAGTTAGGGAATGGATAGGAAAAAAGGAGCAAGAAGAGGAGGAAGAGGAAGAGGAGGAAGATAAGAAAAGGTGTAAATACCTACACAGTATCTTCTTTAATAATGACAAGGAAAAACTGCTCCCTTCGTACTGTGTAATGTACCGGAGAGAGAGAGAGAGAGAGAGAGAGAGAGAGAGAGAGAGAGAGAGAGAGAAAGCTGAAATGCTCACAAAAACAAAGTAAAATAAATCCATCAACATTGTAGCTCTGTTTTGGCTCATCTTCCATCTCTCTCTCTCTCTCTCTCTCTCTCTCACACACACACACACACACAAGCACACAAACTAACGATGGCTCCCTGGAAAATGACATCAACCTTCGCTTCCACGCCACGGGACCATCCTTTGAGTTGGCCTAGATTCACCCTTTTCACCCCATTCGAAAGCTTCCCTTCTTTCGGTATTTCTCCCTTGCCGTACTCTCCCTCTTCATCACTCACAAACTTTTCTACAGCCTCCCTTCGCCCTCCCTCCGCCACTGCCTCTCTCTCTCTCTCTCTCTCTCTCTCTCTCTCTCTCTCTCTTGATATTTTATTTTCATCCGCGCGCCTCTTTGACCACATTCCCTTTCCGAGTGACTTCTCTACACCTAACCAATTTCCTATCATTCTCTCTCTCTCTCTCTCTCTCTCTCTCTCTCTCTCTCTCTCTCTCTCTCTCTCTCTCTCTCTCTCTCTCTCTCTCTCTCTCTCTCTCTCTCTCTCTCTCATCTAATTCATCTTTTATCCTGTTATTCTCACCTCACTTCCTTTGTTCGTTCTGTTTCTCTTCCTTATTATCCTTATTTTCGCTTATACGTTTTTTTTTTTACTTAACTTGCTGTTCTTATCACTGAATCTTTTAATCCCCACAATCCATATTCAACTCAGTCTAGTGTTATTTCCCTATCTTCAATATTATCACTTTACCCAACATCCTCACTTTTTATAAACTGTTGCATTCCTCCCTACCATAGATATTAACATCTCATATTTTTTTCTTTTTTCTCTCTCGTTTTTCATTTCCATCCAATACTTTTTCTATCTGTTTTTATTACACTCTTGGTACCACGTTTTCCCTTCGCTCCCAGTTACCACAAACACTAAAATATTTCTCCTTCCTGAATTCTAAACAAAATCCGTCTCGCTAATAGAAGGGTGAAATAAATATACAGACTCAGACACATAATTCAAACCTACTAAGCAGCGAAAATGGAAGAGGGGATCTTGCAAATGAGAGGAGGGGAAGAGGAAAGAGGGAAGATTCAATGGTGGTGTGTGTGTGTGTGAGAGAGAGAGAGAGAGAGAGAGAGAGAGAGAGAGAGAGAGAGAGAGAGAGAGAGAGAGAGTTGGACACGGGCAGAGTTCAGAATTGTTTGTGTCCGTTGGTTTTATCGTTCCCAGATTCGCATACTGTCCCAGAAGCTATAACAACAGCCCCTGAGAGAGAGAGAGAGAGAGAGAGAGAGAGAGAGAGAGACGTATGGCAGTCTATTTGGAAGGTTTAATTTTCTCAGCATTTCACCCCACATCATTTTCACGCAATGCTACTCTCTCTCTCTCTCTCTCTCTCTCTCTCTCTCTGTTTTCTCACTCGAGCCAGGCACGTCGCACACAACGGAAAAGTTTGCTCCTCGCCGCCACGCTTGTGTTCAAAACACGGAGGTGAGACAGAAAAGTTGACGCAAGCTGCGGGACCTCGGCCTTTGAAAACTGTGTGTGTGTGTGTGTGTGTGTGTGTGTGTGTGTGTGTGTGTGTGTGTGTGTGTGTGTGTGTGTGTGTGTGTGTGTGTGTGTGTGTGTGTGCAAACTAAAAATACATGGAAAGCAGAAGGGAGTGGTGAAACGGTGTGTAAGAAGTGTCAAGGCGACAAGTGAGGTTCCTGTGCCCACGTTATTGTTTTGTCTTCCTTGAGTTTTCCCAAAATAAAAAAAATTCTCTCCCGCGGATCGTTTGAAGAACATTTGCGGGGTTGGTGATGTATCGTACAGTCGTTTTCGTACAAAATTCATCCACATTATTGTTTTTATAGAACGGCTTCTCAGATTGTTTAGTTTGTATACATTCATAATATAATTAAATAAATGCCTTTGCTGGAGACCTACCTTTAAAATATTTTTCACTTATATTCAGTTACAACATTTTTCTTGGCATGTGATTGGAAACGTTCCCAGTTTGACAGCAGAAGGCAGACGACATTAGAGCATTTTCTTTTAACACACTTGGTCTTGGTTAATTGATTTCGGAAATTGTTACCTGTCGCGGCGAGGCTGCGGACAGGGTTAGGAGGTGAAAGGCTGTCAAAAAAGGGGCCGCTGGAGCCCCGCCGACCCTGGGAGAGCCTCGTGAGAATTTGATTACTCTTGAAACGAAGTTGAGGGAACGTGCCTCTAGGTCCCAGCACCACCCCGCCGGCTACACCTTCAGTGCATTCGAAGGAAATGTGATAGTTTTATATATATATATATATATATATATATATATATATATATATATATATATATATATATATATATATATATATATATATATATATATATATATATATATATATATATATATATATATATATATATATATATATATATATATATATATATATATATATATATATATATATATATATATATATATATATATATATATATATATATATATATATATATATATATATATATATATATATATATATATATATATATATATATATATATATATATATATATATATATATATATATATATATATATATATATATATATAAACTCACAATTAACAACAGATGCTCGCTTGAAAATGAAACTTAAATGCAGTGACGAAAGTCACCAGTGACTGATTGAAATTTAGAAAGGAACTTTCGGAGACAAAAGAACAGATAAATTAAACAATTATATATGCCTGCACATGGTGAATTTATGAATGTCCAGGAAGTGTCATCCTGTCCCTGCCTTGGCCCTAAAAGAACAGCCAACTGATGAACCCTCGTCGCACGCGGCCCTTGCGACGCCGCTGTGACCCCGCGGCCTACAGTCACTCTTTCCCAGGGACATTTTGCGCACAGAGAAAACTTCCAAAGAACTGGCAGCTTTTGAATGGCCTTCGTTGCCCCGTGCTGTGCAGCTGCGTGACGGTCGGCGTGCCGTGTGCGGGCGAGGCTCAGTCCTTATTGACGAGGCCAAGTTAGTGATCAATAGCCAAACTTCCTCCGCCCCGATCTACATTTTTCCCGGCTGCTCCAGCCAACAGATGGAATATTTGTAACTGTTTCTAAAACAAACCATTTATCTTGCCCTTAAACTGACGAACTTAAAGTCAGGGAGATTACTAAGTAGGAAAACTAAATGCCTCGTATATAATATGAAATACATTTTTGTGGACGGTTAACATCAGCAGGCGAGCAGCAGCAAGTTTTTTCAGGCCTTCGCCGGAGACCCCTGCCCTGGCATTGTCCCAGGTGCGATCCCTAAAGGGCCATGTATCTGGATGAGCCGTCGGAAAAAAAGAAAAAAACTAATCCTCCACTTAAGGGATGGCGCCTTCAATCGACGAGAAAGAGCGGCGGAAGAAAACAACGCAGCTGTGCGTGTGTGATGTAGCAATCATTCAGGTCCGTCTTGAAGGGCCAGGGAGCAATGCCCGGCGCGTGCACGCTTCGTTGATCTTTTCTCTGTGGCGGCTGGGGCAGCGCCGGTGCAGGAGGCGGCCGACTTATTACTCCTCAGCCAGAGATCTCATCACGATACGGCGCGCCACTTTATTGAACACAACGAGGTGGAAATAGAATTGATAGATTTTAAAGAAAAACCGAACTGCAGTCGATAACACATACCTTCAAGGTTAAAAGGAAAGTTTTCAGTGAAGAGAGTATTGCTTGGACATTGAAAAGCGATTAAAACAACTCCATTTACAGTTAAATGAAAATGAAGACGAGAATAGCAGTCACCTAAATGCACCTCCAAAGAAAAATATAACTTTACAACAGATGACATTTGCCTATGGTGGGGAATGATATATAACTACATTTAAAGATGAATCTACAACTAGTACGTGTAGCAGTGCGCGGCGAAGCATGTCGCTGTGGGCGGCGACAGTGTACTGGTGGTTGCCGCGGAAAGATTCCCTTCCGGAGACTTATAATGCTGGCGATATTAAGCTTCCTCGAGTACGGCTGGCGGCGAATATTGCCGAGCAAACCTCGTTGAGAGGGAGGAGGCAGGATGGGGAAGAAAAAGTGCTTTCATTAAAATTAGAGAAAGGTGACTGGTTTACTGGGCTTTGTGTGTGTGTGTGTGTGTGTGTGTGTGTGTGTGTGTGTGTGTGTGTGTCAGGGTTGGAGTAACTGTAATTGTAATTTAACTGAAATGTAAGTAATTAGTATTATTGTAATTATAATTTTAATTGAAAACGCAATTATAAGTAATTGTAATTGAAATTAATTAAAGGATGAGGTAATTTGTAATTTGATTGTAATTATAGAATGGAAGTGGTACTGGTCGAGCTCCTAATCCGCTCCGCCTTTAGGAGCAGTAGCGAGCGTGAAGGACACGTCCAGTCCTGATCACGTCCTGTAGCTAACGTGTATTAAATGAGCAACAGACGGTCTTTTGCTCCTACTGCCCCCTGCGACGTAATTCAGTTCACTTCCTCCAAAACCTTCCTATAGTGAGGTTCAGTGACTTCAGTCCTACTCCTACAATTTCGCTGGCTGCTTACACGCTGCGCTTCCTCTTAAGGTAAGACGTGTAACTGTGAACTGATGATATGTAGTATTTTTTTTTTTTTACATCTAAGGAGACAGTTCAAGGGCGTAAAGAAAAATATATAAAAAAAAACCCGCTACTTACTGCTCCTGAATAGAGGTCAAAGGAGTGTGTGATGTTCATTATTGAATTGTAATTGTAACTGTAATTGAATTTTTTATGTAATTGTAATGTAATTAATATTTTCAAATGTAATTAAAATTATAATTGTAATTCAAAGTTTCTGAAAGTAATTGTATTTTTTTTTTCAAGTGTAATTACTCCAACCGTGGTGTGTGTGTGTGTGTGTGTGTGTGTGTGTGTGTGTGTGTGTGTGTGTGTGTGTGTACTCCAAACGTGTCATTGTATGCAATTACAAAGCCCTTTTTTTATTATTTACTGCACCTTCAGGGGAACGTTGAAGCATCTGGATATTTATCTCCGCCTCCCTTTAATGCCTGGTCGCCTCTCAGACACTTTTTGGTTGTTACTGTTATGCTTAGTTACCTGCGCGTCCACTTTTAAACTCATCGTCAGCTACCTTCATCTCAATCACGTGTAATTAATAAACAATGTTGCGTAAGGCCAAGAAAGAGAATAATAGCATTTAGTTCCTATTCCAGTCTTTATACCAGGTGATTCCAGTTTACTGATTAAAGTTCTATCATTAATTAGGACTCTCACTGTGGATGTATTTAATCTGCATTTAGATACAGAAATGACACGGCAGGCATCAGTTGGGTACCACTGTCCACATGCAAACAAAATGATAGCGCGTTACATGATATATTCAAATGTAATATGAAACACAAAGGTGATGAAACGGCAACACACAATCAATGCAACACCAAAAGCGCAACAAATCTCCCCAACACCGCCCAATCAAGTCAGGTACCACAACACTACAATAACCACCACGCCACAGCGGCCAGCCATCAATAAGCATCGCCATAGCGCCCAACAAAAACTTCCACCACTACAATAAATATCTCCACCACACTAACCACTACTAAAAGCCTCACCATCATACAACAGCCAGGGACCTTTACCAACTATTACAACGCCTACCACTACAACAACTGCCGACCTCTACCATCCCTATCAACACACCCACCACTACAACAGACCGCGATCTCTACCAACCCCATCAACAGGCATACCACTACAACAGGCACCGACCCTAACCACCACCATCACAACGCCTACTACTACGACAGCCCATGACCTTTACCATCACCTAAACACATACCATTCCAGTAGGCCACGACCTCTACCATACCATCAACAGGCCTATCACAATTACAACAGGCACCGACTTCTACCACCACCTAAACCCATACCAATCCCACGGGCCACGACCTTTACTCATACCACCAAAACGCCAACCACCAGCAAACCAATCACCACCACGAAAACAACCATCGCCACTAGGTAGCACTACGAAGACTACCACCAGCACCTCATCAAGCCAGCACGCAGGGGCTGAGACTAAGCCTAACAGCCCCCTCGCAGGTCTGGTTTACACGCCCAACAAGAGTAGAGACAATTAATTAAACTCTTTGTTAAAGTATTTGATCCCTAACCGGCTGCCATCACCGGGAGGGGCAGGTATATTATTATTCTATGATTTCGTTCCTCTTTGATGGATTTAGCGCTAATGGAAATAATAAAAACCCAGTAATAATCACCGACCCTCATTATGTGGAGGTTCCATCATAATCAAACACTCCAATATATCGTTACATTCTGACTACAGTAATGAATGTTCAAGGGCCGCGGGCGTGCCTGATAAAGAAATTGGAAGGGGAGTAGAAGGGAAAATTGAAAGTTATGGGGAAGGAGGAAGGGAAGGCGGGAAAACAAACTGAACAGAAGGCTGCATAACTAACCTAATATTTTCTCTTTTATCGGCCATCACAAACACTCACCGATGGGGTATAGTGTGTGTGTGTGTGTGTGTGTGTGTGTCGTCGGTCTCATTAAGGCCAGGCTGAGGGTGATGAAAGTCTCAGTTCTCGAGGATTCCGGCGAGTCAAAGTTCCCCGAGGTGCAGATACCGGCGGCGAGTGGAGAACGGGGAGAGGGAAGGAGGGAGGGCATCTGGTGGGAGAGGAAGGGGAGGGACGGGAGGATAGCTGGCGAGGACTGGAGAAGGAGGGAAAGAGCTGGCGGGAATGGCGTCTCTGAGGTAGATGACTATAGGATTTTGCAACAGTATCCAGAGCGTGAAGTTGAACCCGGACGGAGATACATTTGCCTCGTCTTGGCCAGGTAACTTTACTGTAAGAGTTTGCATCGAACAGCGCAAGACACAATGCTCTCAGGACTAATCACTTCCATTGCCGACAAAGACCCAGTGTGTGTGTGTGTGTGTGTGTGTTAGAAAGGCATACATATAGATTTACAACGCAATGTATAACCCCGCGCCGTGTCAAAGATTATTGGTCCTGGCGCGACACAAGGGAGGGAAGGAAGGCAAACCATCAACAATAAAACAGGCGAGGATAAAATCACTACGAGCGAGACGGCCCCGCGTTCTGGAGGACGCGAGTTCAATCCCCGCCCGGTGCCACCAAGCTGGGATTTTTCAGCCGCCGCCGAGTGGCTTAAAACTACCCACATGCTGTCCAGAAGACCACCTATCAACCCGGACTCTAGATTCTAGGATTAAAGATGAGCTCCGGGAGGGCAGCATGAGCCAATGCAAGATGGCGCCACTATAAACACTCGCCTGCGCCAGAACGGGCTGGGCCGACCATCAGGCTCCACCGGGAAGAAGCCTTGGACCGACCATCAGGATCCACCGGGAAGAAGCCTACCGGCGCAATAGGCCAAGACGTAAAAAAAATAATAAATAAATAAATAAAAATAAAGGGAGGAGATTGGGAGGAAGAGGATAAAGATGAGCAGGAGAAAGAGTGAGGCAAGAAACACTGCTCCCCAACACCACACCAGCACCGCCCCATATCGTTACAGCACCCCCTCCCCCTTCCTTCTTCCGCCACCTCGCCAAGGGAAGACTCTCCGTGCCGCAAGACGAGAGTAGCTGTTTCCCGCATGAGGCGTAGTCGTTCAGGTGTCGTAAAGTCCGGTATAACTTTGGAATGACAATCACACCCCAGCCAGCCTCCCGACGACTTGCACCACAGACGGTTACTTTACTCTAATAGTTTACTCTTCTATTCTTATGTAGGTGTTTAAGGACAGGTACAAACACACGCACAAAGTTCGATTTGCAACATATAAATATTTTTTCGACGATGTAGAACTGATGGGTGGAGAAAGAGAAAGGGAAAACAAAATTATGAATATATAAGGTAACAGTTTTAGGCTGTCATACATACCTACGCGTGTATGCATAGAATCGCACAAAAAAATGAAAATAAAATATATAAACGCCTACGTATTGTATTATTTCAAGGTCGTGAAACAAGAACAATGGGAAAAGTGTGCATGATGCCTCTTTCTGAATGCACAGGCTCATCATGGAACAGCCCGCTACAAATGACATTCCTGAAACGACGAGAGACTGGCGGGAGAGAACGGGAAGTGTTAATATCAACCTTTTACGCTATTCTATTTTTTCACCTGTTAATGCACAAGTTTCACGTACATAGCCACATTAGGCATTACATTCCTTACACGACGTGGAACAACTTAAAAGAAAGACACGGAAGATAGAAAGTTAGTCTTCGGGCTTTATATACCTGTGTCTCCCCTTTAACGTCCTTGCCCACACCCGCAGAGGCTACAGCAGTCACTTGTTAGATATAACACTCATGTAACAAATCTCTGCTCGTGCCCAATAATATCCACAATTTTCTTTTACAAATATATCATCTAACACCTCGCCTCATCATCAGCCATACCTCATATCCTCAATATCATAGCTCTTCCCTTCCTGTGCTGTTCGTAGCGAAACCACGCGTTCATCCCCTTTAGAAAGATGTCATTTCGCTCTGCCCTGACACACCCACCAACACAACAACCCCCCCCAAAAAAAAATACCACACACACACACACACATAGACCATGAAACCCTCCTTACACTATTATAATGCATTTCCTCGTACACTGACACACCGCACTAACTTCATGTTACCTCTTACAGTGATACGTATTGTTGTACAGGCCATGTATACGATAGCAAACCAATTAAGTCACTTTCCTTCACCGATAGATAATAACAGCCTGATACACATATTAACATATTTATAAATATTAACAAAGACGTTGTAAACAATGCCATTACTGATAAATGGTTCGGATTCTTGAGTATGTGGTGCTGGCATTAATGTCCTTGATGTTGGTCAACCAGTGACTGATGTAAGACACGTGGCGGGGGAAAAAAACATAACTTTAAAAGTCCAAACAACGTGTCACGGAGAATATCCATCAAGACTAATCAACACCAATAATGTAAACCTGACTATTCATCACCAAAATTACTCTACATATTTATCAATAGCAATGTTGGTACTGTTGTTTTTTTTTTTTGTTGTTGTTTTTTTGCTGAAATAATACATGGCGTTTGGTGCATGGTTCCCGATAGTAAATATTAGCTATACCTGCTGAAACAAACAAAGGGGAGGAGGACACACACACACACACACACACACACACACACCGCTCCGGTAGCTCAATGGTGTAAAGTTCGGCGCTGCCAGGCTTCATGACCTGGCAGTGCTAGCTATCTAACTATCTATCTATTTATCCATTTATTAATTTCTTGATCGATCTATTTGTCTATCAATCTATATAATATATATAAATATAAATATATATATATATATATATATATATATATATATATATATATATATATATATATATATATATATATATATATATATATATATATATATATATATATATATATATATATATATATATATATATATATATATATATATATATATATATATATATATATATATATATATATATATATATATATATATATATATATATATATATATATATATATATATATATATATATATATATATATATATATATATATATATATATATATATATATATATATATATATATATATATATATATATATATATATATATATATATATATATAATATAATATAAGCAGTAACAATAGTTAACTTTCTTCCAACATGTATCAGAGAAACAGATATTTTCAATACAGGGTATGATGCATTTCTGACGTACTTCATCCATGATGTTCCGCAAGAAATATTAAATACTCTCTTCTTAAGAACTTAACATCTCAGCAGCCAACTATTTTACTTGCAGCGTTGATTATAAGTGTCTAGTTTCCGGTTCACAGTAACACGTTCGATGCCTCGGCCCCGGGCAGGACGAATGTGCAGAAAACATCAATAATCAAGCCTCGTGGGCCAGGTGTGCTGGGAGCGGCGCAGGTCAGCCACGCTGAGGTCCAGATATTGCAATTCCACACTTCAATAGCCGCTTCAATAATGTAGCCGCCGCAGCCGGCATAGGTGATGATTGGACGGTGGGTGGGCGGGTCGGGTCGGCAGGGACTCAGCGTGGGTGCTGAGGAGGTTGGGGACTGACAAGTGCTGGAGCCAAGGTATATATATCAACATATATTTTTTGCACGGTGCCATTAGTACTGTGCAGAGGTCATGTCAGGGGGTTGGAGGGACTGCATTATAAAAAAAAATCTTAAGAGAGCGTTGTAGTGTTCAATACGCAACACTAAATCACACAAAGCGCGAATACTATTGAAAATGTGGAATATCGTGTCTTATGTGCGATGTTCTGTCACCATGCTGTTTGATTCCTGCCATCGCTTGCAAATCAAAACTCCGTCAATTATTCATAAAGTGGCGAGTTGATACCGAGGGCAGCAGCTCTTTCGCGCTCCGTCGAGGCAAAGTGATGTCATGTAACAGACGTATAGTAGTCCGAATCGTGTGCTCATGCAGATTGATTATTGTTAGTGTTACTTCTCAACGTTATATTTAGTCCGGCCAAAGTAAAAGTGCGACTCGGACGCTGAGTTACAATAGAGTTATCAATACACTGTCCTCTGCCTCCCGATTATACTAACGTGTCAACATGCTTTATAGAAAGACTTCTTTGCATTTACTTCTTCTCCTAATTGATGATAAAGGTTAATAGGAAATTCTCTTTGCTCAAAATATCCTGCAATCAGTTTCAAGGATTCAATTACATAAAAATACCAAAGATCTCTCTCTCTCTCTCTCTGGCAGTGAGTCTAGATTGACGGAAATCAGCACGAGAGGAAGCGTCACATTTCCCCATTGACGTGAGGCGGAGCGGCGGGCGGCAGACCAGCTCGAAAGCACGGCGGGGAGGCCAACAAACAGTCTGAATAATCTGGCGTGCTTGTGGCTCGGGCTGCGGCTCAGGCCCATGGTTCTACCCGGCCGTGGTGCTGCTGGGGGGAGGACGGAGAGACTCATGATTGGAACACGGGTTGACATAAATAATAAATGACGCAACGTTACCGCCACGCTGCCTCGTTAAGGTCAGAGCGTAGGCCAAGGGTGTGCCACGGCCTTGTCCTTGCGATGTGGCACTCTTCAGCAAGAAACAAAAACGCTCTTCATCAAACGCAGCCCATCCAGTCTTTATGACGAGACAGATTACTGTTTAGGAAAACCGAAGAAAGTTGTCTTCACTAACTGATTCTTTAATAAAATGTTTAGGAATGAAGCTTGTGATGTGGTTTGTGGCATATACTGTGATGCTTAAGTGTCCGTTGGATGATCTTGTATGTTATTATTGATTATCAAAGCAGAAAATGAGCATAGGAAAGTAGATAGAAAGATATACATATAAATGGACTGGTAGATACATAGCAATGGAGGGAGAGAAAAAGTACGTGTGCATGGTAACTTTTGTAACGGAACCCTCGCCGCTACCAACATCAAAAGTTACCGTTCACACGTTGTAGTTGCCGCGGGTTAGGTATTTTATCGCTAACAAAGGCACAGACCGAGGGACTGTTGATGTAGGGCTCGATATTCTCTCTCTCTCTCTCTCTCTCTCTCTCTCTCTCTCTCTCTCTCTCTCTCTCTCTCTCTCTCTCTCTCTCTCTCTCTCTCTCTCTCTCTCTCTCTCTCTCTCTCTCTCTCTGCAAACACGTTTAAATTAATGTACATATCAAAAAGGCTGTTTGACGACATACAAGGTGAAATTTCCAATTAAAAATTAATATAAAAAAATGAGAATAAATAAATGTTACATCGATAATACATTTTCTATGCATGCAATGTATACCACACACACACACACACACACACACACACACACGCGAGTGCGCGTTCCTGCGCGATGAAGAAATGAAAAAAAAAACATTGCTAAGTGTCTCAAGTTAAAAAAAAAATGACCTGCATGGAAATGTCCTCTAGCCACACCCTTTTCAAGGCGGCGGCCGAGAGCGGCATCTTGTCACGTCACCTTTCATATCGTTACTCCCTGCTAACTGCTCTCTCGCATTCGACTTCCATTGTACCCAACGCACCCTCTCTTTGCACCGCTCACACTTTCTATTTTCTATTTTGCCTTATATACGTAGTCTAGATTAGAGGATATGGGGTCGAACCCGGTTTTGTGGTATGGAGAAGGTTTTATTGTTGATTCTGGTGTTCTGACATGTCCTCAATAGGAATCAGCCGGGTGCCACTCCAGCACTCTTAAGAAAAAAAATACGGGCCAAAAACAAAATGGCCGCGACGTGGCATGTCGCCAACACTAAAGGTCACATATCTTTTTCAGTACTGTTGATAGAAAGGTGATCTTGGTGTCTATACGTATGTTTTTGGGGTCAAGGAAGTCATTGCTGCTCACTAATTAAGAGTATCTACCTCAGAAATGGCAGTATTCCAAGGTTTTCCTCACCAAGAGGTGACATTTAATAAAAATGAATAAGGTAAGGTAAAGTTGGGGGCATACACTATACCGCGGTGCTCATCCCCGTCACATTTGCCCTTGAGCCTGTGGTGGGAAGACCCCAATACCCCGGGACAGCTGGGTGAGCTGCACGCCGACTGACCGGGCTGGGATCTGAGTCCGGGCCCTCGGATTCGTAGCTAGGTAAGGTAACCACTAAACCAGTGATGCGTTAAATGGGAGCTTCTAACTTGCTTCGTTAAGATTCCACATAGTTCTCTCCCATTTACTTTCATCCTTTTTTACAATATCCTGATGGGGCCTGCTAGTGGGTCCCAGCCCCTTCGTGGTGCAGGCAAGTGTTTATAGAGACGCCATCTTGTTTGTCTCATGCTGCCCCGCGGAACCCATCTTTCCTCCAATGTAGAGAGTATCGCTAGAGTCCAGATTGATAGGTGGTCTTCAGGACGGAATATATGTAGTTTCAAGCCACTCGGCGAGGACTAAATATTGTCAACTTGTAACGGGGGTCGGGACTTGAACACGGGTCCTCCAGGAGACCGCTTCCGCACGCTGACCACTGAGCCACCGCCTCCCTTGGTCTATATGTTGCACTACTATTAAAAGATATAAATTATCTAATGTCTTGGATGTAGTAATTAAGCCATAAAAGAACTTCACAAAAACCTCATATGGAACGGGGTTGCCATATTGATATTTGTGGAATGCATCTCAAGGGAAGGGAGAGTAATAATGACGCTAGTTTACGTCTGTGACCAAACATATAAAAACAATCATAGCTCAACATTCTACTGAAGCTACGTTCATTCTGTATTCCGTCATCCAGTCCAGGCGGCCTTGGGGAGAAGCACAACATACCTTTTAATCAGGCAAGGACGCCGCGAGAAAAATGTACCGCGTCCACCACTCACCTCTGTAAAAGAGATTGAAAAAAAAAAAAACATCAATATGATCAAGCAAAACATTTACAGTTTGCTCTGGACCAGTAAAATGATTATAAAATTGTTACATTTCAAGGCTATAGAAAAAAAAGCAGAATCATCAAATAATCTTCAACAAAACCGTCAATATTTGCGTTTGGCGACTCTATTGGCAACTAACTCTCGCCAAACATTTTTTATTGACTAAGTAAGTGCTAGTTTTCCCATTATGTTATTTACCTCCTTTGCGTCACTCGGCTCGCCAGAATTATTCTGGAGATGTATTTTTGTAGCTAGTGATTTTTTTTAAAGGGATCATTATCCAAACCTAATGAAAACAAAAAAAAATCGGCAAATATGATGAACCGAAAAGTATGATCTGAACACACAGCACCAGCCCTTAATTTTAAACACTCACAACAACAAAATTATGGGCAAATATTGTCAGAGGAGAATGAGGTTCATCCATATCAACACACAACACTGAAAAAGGTATGATAGAAACACACACACACACAAAAAAAAAAACAAAAAAAAAAACATAACTAATAAAACAACTAGTGAGTGGGTCCATTTTGGGAGAATGGTGCCCTTCCTCTCAACATCCTCAAACACTATCTAAAAAAAATAAAAAATAAAGCCATGATACGATAAAGCTAAGACTTAAACCGATACGCTAAACTCTCATCAAATGCATAATGAAAATCGAGATCTAACAAAACAAACCACCAAAATTCAGTACCATAAGTCTGAAGGGAAAAAAATCACAAAGCCGAAAAAATCAGTTACTCAGAAATAAGACAAGTGAAAGCACCAATCACGCAACACCTAAAACACAACATTCACACTCATCACAAAAATCGTATGTATAAAAATCGAGCCTTAGAACCAATCACCTGAAGAATAAATCGAAAAAAAAAAATACCAAGGCGAGTTCCGTCAGGGGCACGAAACATCGAAAAATGAAAATGTAAATCACACAACACCCACCTATTGACGTGATCAGAGAGCCATGTCCCTCTGAGGTCTCTCCCTCCACACCCCCATCCCCGTTCCGCAACCAGCAGCGCCATCAGGGGAGCCAGTAATCATCGCACCATGGGAACGGCCTAAACACGCCCTCCACCCACCCTATCCCAGCCCTCACCACCCACCACCACCAGCAGCGCCATCTAGGGAGCCACTAATCACCACAACATGGGAGCAGCCTACACACTGTCGCTTTTTCCGTTCCTCTGGTTAGCCCCGCAGCCCTGCACGCCCGCACACAGCTTCGCACCCAAACACACCCCCTCCCCTCTCCCCGGGCACACAGCAGAGCCGTCCAGGGGCCCACTAATCACCGCGGCATAGGAGCGGCGGGGCTTCCTACGCGTCCAATAGCCAAAGTTGGCCAGTTATCTCGAGGTGGAGGCGGAAGGAAGTTGGTGTGAGTTAGTACCTCCGGGATAACAATGTATAAATAGTAAAAAAGACGGTAATATATCGCGTCACGCCCAGACAGGGGGTACTGAAGTCACGGCAATATCACACCCAAGGCTTTCTTAACTTGCTTGAGCTTATTCATAAAAAATAAAAAAAAGGGTAAAACACTTATATATTCATATCTTGGCATTTTTTCCTAACACCATTTTTTTAAAATAATAACAAATCGAAAAATGTAGTGTTTATAAAGATTTTACAATCAAAAGTACTGATACTTAAAATAATACTCTTAAAGTGTTCCCCTATGATAGCTGGTAGTCCAAAGCAACGTGACGATTAGCTGAAGGGCTTATCTCGCTTCCTTGACCACAGCTCGCAGAGGAATGCCAGTTCAAACACGGACTTGGACTAGAGAATCACCCGTAGTTTTTTTATATATATATATATATATATATATATATATATATATATATATATATATATATATATATATATATATATATATATATATTTTTTTTTTTTATGCCCTGCCATAGCGTGGGTAGGCTCTCTTGAAGGGCTTGGTGGACAGTCGCGTCCTTGAGGTCACCACTTCCACACGCTGACCACTAAGCCGTGATTTAACGAGGAACCTTTTGCTCGCAAGCCAAGCAACATACGTACCACAGAGTCATTAGGCCCCTTCTTGCGATGCGGATATATGCGAACACTGTACTATGCAGGAGAGCTCGGTGAAGCCAAAAAAAGTAAAGATTAAATTCAAGGCAGCAGGACAGCACGACGCAGAGGAACGCCAGTAGTGACATAACGCAGAGCAGTGATTAACACCTCGATCAACGACTCTGTATCGTTAAAACGCTACAAAGTTGACAAAACTTAACTAAAAAAAATGCTCACCGATATAATTAACTTCCCGGCTACTATAATTTTTGTTATTGATATTAGTCTTACCTTTATTATACTAATAATAATTATTATTTTATTATTATTATTATTATTATTACTATTATTATTATTATTATTATTATTATTATTATTATCATTGTTTTTATTATTATCATTTTCACTTTTATTTTTACTATATCATTATTATTATTATTATTATTATTATTATTATTATTATTAGTAGTAGTAGTAGTAGTAGTAGTAGTAGTAGTAGTAGAAGGAGGAGGAGGAGGAGGAGGAGTAATAATACGCGCTCAGTGGTGCTCCTTGCGACTCAGGGACACGTATTGAAGCCAAATAACGATGAAAGGCTTCGTGGAAAAGATATGTGTGTGTGTGTGTGTGTGTGTGTGTGAGTGTGTGTGTGTGTGTGTGTGTGTGTGTGTGTGTGTGTGTGTGTGATTTCTATATAACAAGACGTAATGATAAGGGCTTTTCGAAGAACGAGAAAGCCCGAGGAAAACGTACCAAAGATGAAGGTATAGGACAGTGCAGGAAAAGCAATGGCTGTGGAAAGGTAACAGGAGATGAAAGAGAATACCAAAAGGCCTGAAAACGAATAAAAAAATATAATAGGTGTTGGAAGAGGAGTATAACGAAGAAGCAATATATAACTGAGAAAAGGGAGAGAGAAACAGGCAGACAGAGAGACAGGCATAGACAGACAGACGCTATAATTATAATTAATATATATATATATATATATATATATATATATATATATATATATATATATATATATATATATATATATATATATATATATATATATAAACACACACACACACACACACACACACACACACACACACACACACACACACACACGAGAGAGAGAGAGAGAGAGAGAGAGAGAGAGAGAGAGAGAGAGAGAGAGAGAGAGAGAGAGAGAGAGAGAGAGAGACACATAGACAGATGGCCAGACAGACACAAACGGAGTGCTCAATGATGCTGATGAAAAGAGAAAAGAAACTAAAATTGAAAAAAATATTTAAAGAAATAACGAAAACGTACGTAATTATGAATGAAAATGAAAATAGAGCAGAGCAAGAAACGAAACTGAAGATAAACAGGATACAAATGAAAAAAAAGAAAAAAAAAAGAAATGTGTTGGAGAAGAAACGATCGAGGGAAATAGCGACACCGAGGGAGAAAATGAGAAACACGAAGAAAGGGGCAAAAATATACTAAGAAAGGGATGAAGGAGAAAGCTAAACGGAAAGAGGGAATGAAAACACACACAAAGCGAACGGACTGTGCCAGGAAAAGGGTCGAAGGAGACAGCCAACCCAAGAGGGGGAGCGAGAAACACGAACAAAGAAGCAAACAGTACTAAAAAAAAATGGGATAAAAGAGAAAGATAAACAAAAGAGGAAATGAAAAAAAAAAAAACCGTACGGAATAGATAGCCAACCTAAAAGAGAGAACGCGAAATACACAGAAAAGAGGCGAATGATACTAAGAATGAGATGAAGCAAAAATTAAAACCAAAAGAGGAAAGGAAAAAAGGAAAATAGGGAAAGGAAAATACATAGGAAACGAACGTAATGAACCAAGATAAGGGTCGAAGGAGATAGCGAACCCAAAAGAAGGAATGAGAAATACACAGAAAGAGGCGAATAATACTATGGAAGGGATGAAGGTGAAAGGAAAACCAAAAAACGGGAAAGGAAAATACTGACGAAACGAAAGGAATGGACCAAGATAAGGGTCGAAGGAGATAGCGAACCCAAAAGAAGGAATGAGAAATACACAGAAAAAAAGTCGAATAATACACAGGAAAGGATGAAAGAGAAAACTTGAAACAAAAGACGAAATGGGAAACAGACAAAACGAACTGAATGTGCTGAAAAAAAAGTTTACAGGACGGCGCAATACAAAGGTAGGAAAAGAGAAACACACAAGATGGGAAAAATTTACTTTGAGAAGCTCGATGGAGAAAGAAAAAATATAGGAGAGGGTTAAGATACACGGATAAAAAAAGGCGGAATGTACTAAGAAAAGGTCAGGGAGAGAGCAAAGCAAAAGTGGGAAAAAAGGAACACATACAAAAGGGTCAAAATGTCCTTAGAAAAGGTCGATGGAGAGAGCAAAATCAGAGGAAATAAAAAAAGGGTCAAAATGTATAAGAAAAGGTCAGGGAGAGAGCAAAGCGAATGTAGGAAAAAAGAAACACAAACAAAAGGGTCAAAATGTACTAGGAAAAGGTCTATGGAGAATGCAAAACCAGAGGAAATAAAAATAACACAAACAAAAGGGTCAAAATGTATTAAGAAAAGGTCAGTGGAGAGAGCAAAACCAGAGGGAAAAAAGGTCAAAATGTACTAAGAAAAGGTCAGTGGAGAGAGCAAAACCAGAGGAAAAAAAAGGGTCAAAATGTACTAAGAAAAGGTCGATGAAGAAAGCAAAACCAGAGGGAAAAAAAGGTCAAAATGTACTAAGAAAAGGTCGATGGAGAGAGCAAAACCAGAGGAAAAAAAAGGTCAAAATGTACTAAGAAAAGGTCGATGAAGAAAGCAAAACCAGAGGGAAAAAAAGGTCAAAATGTACTAAGAAAAGGTCGATGAAGAAAGCAAAACCAGAGGAAAAAAAAGGTCAAAATGTACTAAGAAAAGGTAGAAGGAGGAAGCAAAACTAGAGGAAATAAACCCCCCCCCACAAACAAAAGGGTCAAAATGTACTAAGAAAAGGTCAATGGAGGAAGCAAAACAGGAGGAAATAAAAAAAAACCCACATACAAAAGGGTCAAAATGTACTAAGAGAAGGTCAATGGATAGAGCAAAACCAGAGGGGAAAAAAAGGGGTCAAAATGTACTAAAAAAAGGTCAATGATAAAGAAAAACCAAAGCAGAGACTAAGGAACCCGGACAAACGGAAGGGGCGGGATGCAGTACTCAGAAGAAACAACGATAAAGTAACTCTACGCACTCGGTCTATTTTTCTCCTCACTTGTCCCTCAGTCTTCCTTAAAAGCTTTCGTGGACTCGTTTCCATTAGTCTCGCGGCTTAAAATGTTGTTATCTGTCCCGAGAGAGAGTGAGAGACGCAGGTGGGCCCCTCTTTTCTCTCTCTCTCTCTCTCTCTCTCTCTCTCTCTCTCTCTCTCTCTCTCTCTCTCTCTCTCTCTCTCTCTCTCTCTCTCTCTCTCTCTCTCTCTCCATGCCCTCCTCTTCTCTCCTCCTCCTCCTCCACCTCCGCCTCCTACTCCTCCTCGTCCTCGACCTCGTTCTCCTCTCTCTCTCTCCTCCTCTCTCCTCTCTCTCTCTCTCTCTCTCTCTCTCTCTCTCTCTCTCTCTCTCTCTCTCTCTCTCTCTCTCTCTCTCTCTCTCTCTCTCTCTCTCTCTCTCTCTCTCTCTCTCTCTCTCTCTCTCTCTCTCTCTCTCTCTCTCTCTCTCTCTCTCTCTCTCTCTTTAATTGCGTTGCCTTTTTTTCGAGTTAGTGATTAGGTTTTTTATCTCCACTGTGAATTATCTCTTTAACTCACACACACCTTTCATCTTCCCACTCCCACACACCTGCTCTTCCTTTCTCTTCCCTCTCACAATACACAAACTCTCCCTCGCACTATTTCCTTGCTCCTCCTTTCCTCATCTACCTTACTTCTATCTATCTCATATATATACATCTTTTTTTTCCCCTACTTGCTTTTTCCTCCCACTCATTCACTCTGTTCTGCTCATCACCTACACTAACCGTCCCTTCCTCTCTTCCCTTTCTCCCATTTTCCCTCTCCTCTTTATTTGTCCTTGTGTCTGTCTGTCTCTCTTACACCGTTTTCTTTCGTCGCTGCAAATAATTCTCCTATTCCACTTTCCTTCAGCGTCTCCCAGCGACACCTTTCTGAAAAATAAATTACTATCCTACGTCTCCCACTCTCACATTTCCCTACCAACACAACCTGTCCCACGCAACCTTCCAATCCTTTCAACGTTCCCAGTCAATCCCTCTCCCTCCATGTCCCCTCCCCATCTCCTCTCTCCCTTCTAAAACACATCTCCCAAGCTCCCCATTCCTCCTCACTTCCCAATCCGGCCGAGGTATTCACTCTGTCGTCTCGTCCAAGGCCTTTGTGATTCGCACACGTGTGTTTGTTTCTGGGCAGTGTGTGTGTGTGTGTGTGTGTGTGTGTGTGTGTGTGTGTGTGTGTGTGTGTTCGTGGACGTGTATTTCCCTGAGATTATTCATGTACGTTACTGTATAAACTTCAGACGACAACTGATTGAAATGCCAGGAGCACAAAGTTGTGTGTATGTATTTCTCGTTGTGTGTTCCTGGTTCTGGGGGTGAAAGGTTGATTCCATATTTTACAAGCAATAACATTACGGCGGCGCTGGAAGCTCTTCATCTAATTGGCCTTTACTTTGATGATTGCACCAAAGTTAATGTAACCATGTAAAGACTCGTGTTGCTGGCAAAGTTATGTGTTACTTACTAAAGAGGTGATTATATATATATATATATATATATAAATATATATATATATATATATATATATATATATATATATATATATATATATATATTTTTTTTTTTTTTTTTGGGGGGGGGGTTGTTTCCCTTCACTTGGATGCTAACGGTCTGTTTAATAAGAGTCTTTCAGTTGCTAGCTTTGAACATACACAAGGTATCATTTCAAAGGTTTGCTACATGAATACGCTAAAGTAGTACCATCCCTTCAAAGTGCTTAACCGGAGTGAGAAAGAAAGAACAATGGGTATGGAGAGGGAATGACAACTCTGCCGGCGTCCTCTGCGAGTGAGCTGTACGGCGAGTTTGATTGAGGTTTTAGGAGACTAGCGAAGACTAAAAGCTTTGGGTGACCAAGTTTGAAAATTAGGCAGCAAAAGCTCTTGGACTGGCTGCTGAGATTGTGGGGAAGGAAAAGGAGGAGAAAGAAGAGAGGGAAAAGAAGAAAAAATGTTAGGAGGAGGAGAAGGAAGAGGAGATGGAAGAGGAGAAATTGGAGGAGAAGGAGGAGGAAGAGAAGGAGGAGGAGGAGGAGGAGGAGGAGGTAATGTTTAGAGGAGGTCACAAATAGACCTCCACGCCGTAATTTCAAACTTCTACGTATAAGAGTTATGTGTATAAAGTTAGTTTCATATATTCGTGTATAAACACACACAGAAATGAGCATAAAGTTTTACAATTCCTTATCTCAATTTATCACCACTAAGGCTGGTCAGAGGATCGGATCAAAACTTTTACTATCGTCCCGCCTTGAAAAAAAAAATCGTAACACTCAAACTTCCGCGCTATTAATTAAAACTTCAGGGTCTTTACTGGACTGGCTTGCTAACATAAGAGAATATTACTTAACAGTGGCCTCTTAATATCATCAAATGTACGTTTCGCGAATAAATCGTAGATGCAGGCTCTTCCAACTCCCAACGCGCGAGATCTATAGTTTTGTTTGGCTTCCCAGTTCGCCGACTAAAAAATAAATATTATTTATTTAAATGGCATTATATGTATTTACAATACTCGCTAAGTAAAAAAAATCCTTAGTTTCCTAATACCTAACAGGTGGAAAATCACTTTGCTTTCCACTCTTATCTTCAAAAAAGGTTTCAATCAATCTTTTAAATGGTTCCTTTCACTAATCAAACCACATCATTTATTTTTTCGGAGAAATTGTTTTTTCATCACGTTTCTTCCATTCACAGTTTTCATTTTTTTCATTTGCGGTCTCCATATTTTACGAAAAAAGAAAATTACATTCCTCTACACAAATATATATATATAAAAAGTTAACCTCAACCAGTCATATTTTCAGGGATAATTTCTCAAAATATAAACAATAACAAATAAATTTGACACCTGTACTGTTTTCATTTCTGTCGTTACATTTCGTTTTATTCGTCCTTTCCTATACTATTTCGAGTGATAGGTCTGACAGCTTTCCCTTCCCGCCTACACAAAAAAATAGAAATCATGCGAAAAAAAAAAAAAAGCAAAAAACAAATAACATCGTACGACCTTTATACGTACGATTCATCCCTCTCGCTGTATTTTCCGACTTTTCCATTTCTTTTTTTAACGATCTTCATTTATTGGGCCGACAACTTTCCGACCCTAAAATCATAACATAGAACGTGACCTAATCATCCTGAGCCTGGCCGCGGCCTCTCAGCCACGCTACAGCCGCAGGGAACCATTTGTATGTTAACCATGCTCCCCTAACGACTAATATCTGTCGCTTCCATCACAAAACTGTTCCAGACGAAGCACCCACTATCACTGACGGAGAGGGACGCCGCTGTTCTCTCTCTCTCTCTCTCTCTCTCTCTCTCTCTCTCTCTCTCACCCTGGGTCAACAACAGGCCTGACTGGCACTAACTACGCGTCAATAAGGAACGCTGACTAACGCTCTCCTCATTACTCCTTTTGACACTTCAACATTTACGAATTTTTGCGACATTCTGGCTTTTATTTACTTTTATTTTTCTTCTTTCTTCTTTATCTTCTTATCGTGTTTTAATCGCCGAATAGCTTTTGTTTTCTTTTCCTTTTCCTATTGTCCTTTATTTCTCCCTCTGATCCTTCATTTCTCTGAAGCTATCTTTCTCTCTTAGGTTTTCAGACATTGTCAATTACATCAACATCTACTCACACTCCTCCGCCTCCTCTGTATTACATTTGTTTCATATCCTTTTATTCTATTCTCCTCATTTTCTGGTTCTGGTTCTTGACTTATCTGAAACTACCTTTCTCTACTATCTTCTAGCACGGTGTCTTCCATTTACATCCACCTTTCTTTTTCTTTAATAGGCTTCATTTCTGAATTAACCCATTTCAGGAGATATATTTGAATGAAGTCCTCTTACTCTATCTCTCCTCCATTTTCCTTTCTCTCTTCTACTTCTTTTTCTCTTTCTGCGCCTTCTCCTCCTTCTCCACATCATATTCCACCTAGTTTTCCATTCCCTTATCTCATCGGTATTGATCTCCCCTGCCGTACCTGCACATTATTGGGATCAGGTTCTTTTCATATTCTTTCCATATTTACGTCCGAGCGAGGCCGTCACGTACGCTAATATGTGGAGCAGATCCTGTTTTGCCTTTTGGAGAGCGGCGTAGTCCTAGCTCCTATATTACGTGTTACTGCATTTTCTCCTGCCTATTCTCACTTCACCGTTCCTCTTCCATCCATGTGATGTTGTTGTTGTTGTTGTTGAGGATTCTACTGTTGTTTGTGTTGTAGGTGCCGTTGTTGTGGTAGTTGTAGAGAATGTGTGTGTGTGTGTGTGTGTGTGTGTGTGTGTGTGTGTGTGTGTGTGTGTGTGTGTGTGTGTGTGTGTGATCCTTTTTTGTGTGTGTGTGTGTTTCCCTTCAGTGCGACGGATACATTAGGCGCAGCTGTACGGGCCCGGTTCTTTGTACACCCACAATTCAACGCTGGTGTGTACGGGACATTTACATAACGCGCGTCATTTGTCATCGCCGCGTCATCTGATACAGTCGCACGGGAAAAAATGAGACTCAAATGACGCAAGTTTTGTTATTCTTCGTTTACCATATTCACGCGATAAATAAATTTTACGATACACTATGTTACGTAAAACACTCATATGTACCGTCATTAAGTTCATACAATTTGATACCAATGAAGAAAACCTGCTAGATAAAGGGATTGAGGATAAAAAAAAAAAATGAAAGGTAGGAAGGAAACCATGAAAATCAGGGACACGTCATCAGTTACGTGTTCGATTAACCAGAAAACGGAAATCAAAACCGATATCAAGACAACAGGTACGAAAAAAAACACATCTACAAAAGCAAAAGCCAAACACAAGCAATTAAACGAACTAAGCATAAATAAAAGGATAAATAAGGAACAGACAATAGCTCAGGTCGTCGGGGGGATGGAATGGTATGTCCTTGATTAAATAAATAAACAAAAGGTAAAACAAATAAATAAACAATTAATCCTCCGCATCGGCCCTTCCGTGCTTGACGCTGGAGCCCATAAACCAGGTCAGCCAGAGACGTATGGCCGCCTGAACGCCAGTCTGGGGAAATACCTCCAAACCTGCACATTTTACAGAACCATGTGTGTGTGTGTGTGTGTGTGTGTGTGTGTGTGTGTGTGTGTGTGTAGTGGTCTGAACACGGCGTGGACTGATGGATTTCATTGTTTTCCTTTATGGAAGTGCGGCGGGCCTCCTCCAGCTCCTCCTCCACCGCCACCACCACAGAAACACGTAACAGCTCTCTCTCTTTCTCTCTCTCTCTCTCTCTCTCTCTCTCTCTCTCTCTCTCTCTCTCTCTCTCTCTCTCTCTCTCTCTCTCTCTCTCTCACACACACACACACACACACACACACACACACACACACACACATACAACAACAACATGATCTGCCTACTGAATACTGAACGTCTCTCCATTCTACATCATTTTCCCATTTGTATCTACTATTTCCTCTCAACTACTTTACTTCATCGCCTGTTTTCTACTTTATTCGGCCCACAATGTTGTGTTATCAGTTTCCCTCGAGCACAGGCACGACAGGCAGCCAGGTAGACGAGTCCATCCTTTTCGTCTTTCCGGTACAGCTGAGTAATCCCTAAAAATTCTCTCCCGCCTCCAAATATTTTATGCGGAACCTTATATTTATGGAAGAAAAAGCCAGCTCAGAAGAGTCGACTGAAACTAAATATTGAGTCTTTTTTTTCAGATCCTTCGGATGATGATATATCGATAAATGTATATTCTGCAAAATAATAAACAAGCATTTCGCCTCGGACAGACACATCAAAGTTTCATTTTTTTTTTCGTTCCTAGTTTCCGTAAAAAATGTGCGTTTGTTAGAACAAATATTAAAATATATTTTCTTTTTCATTCCCGAAATATGAACATTTCTTTCACACACTATCTTCACAAAATATTAAGGTATACAGCATTTTTCTATATTTTCTACATAAGCAAGGAAAAAAAATAGCTCTATAAAAGGTGGAGACATAGTCAACGATACTAGAGCACCGGCCGCCTTCAAAGACTTATTGTCCTAGAATCGAAGAAAAGGATCTGAATATATTGAAGAGAGAGGGATGAAAATTGAAATAAAATACTCGGGACATGCTGCGCCTTTACAGATTTTACCTTTAACAGGTATAAGTACATGAATAGGAGGGTAAAAGAAGCAAAAAATAAAACCAGCTTCCGTAAACGTAGGGTCCTTCAGCTGTCAATACCGCTACGTGTCGCTTCCCGCCTCTAGGGACGAGCAAACGAAGCCGGCGGGAGAATGTTACATAACTCCTCATAACATCGCTCACCGCATCACGCTGTACTTCCCCTCCGTACACAGCCTCTGACTACACGCTGATGAGGTAAAAGCCTACTTGCCGCCAACACCCGCTCCTCGACGTCTCTCCACTTAACATTGAAATCCAATACATAACAATGCAACAAGCGCTTTGGCCTTGTTAACGGAGGAGTGTGACATGGGGGGAGAAGAGAGAGAGAGAGAGAGAGAGAGAGAGAGAGAGAGAGAGAGAGAGAGAGAGAATACGGGGCTACACTAATATGATGTTGGGGTAGCCGGGAACATGAATAGAGTGACGGTAGATACATGTAAATGAAAACACACTCGGTGACACAGACACTTTTAACTGGTAAACAAAATGAGCATATACTCTGAGACGATCGTAAGCTTAAAAAAAAAAAATAAATAAAAAAAAAAAACATTCCCTCATTCTCCTAAAGTGAGTTCGCCATAAGTCACCGGAATATCCTAGGTATACCTGTACACTAAACCATAAAGGAAGGTGTGGCATTACTAACAAATTACATGGTCCAGTAGGCTCATACATTTATCAATTCCTTCCACTATATAAATCTAGGCGCCTTACAGCTGCAATAACAATAGCAAACACGTAGATAAGGGACTCGGTTTTTCTCACTACGCAGCGCAGTCTGTGTATACCAAAATAGCTCTTCGTGTGTTTCGTTATCGTTCGTAACTTTTCAGAAGACTCGAGGCTCTTAAAGTGTGTGAATCTGTCAGCCGGAGTTTGTTTATTTGACTTGCTGTCTGTCTATCTTTCTCCCTACGCGAGCAATACGTGTATACGACTGTTTTACCTCTCCCACATTTGATAATCTTTCATACTAATATTCCTTCGTTACTTGCTTAATTCGCTGACCCTTGAACACAGATATCAAAAGGCAGCGATCTTGAAAAAAATGAATTATAACCTAATGAAAGAAAATGACGCTTCCGCAGGGTCACTAACATCACTATAGAGAGCCAATCTTGTCTTAATCCGAAACGCTGTCTGGTGCCTGTACTTCAAAACTTTCTCCTATACCCTACTTCTCATTCTCCTCCTTTTTTCCTCTTCTTTCTATATTTCTTTTTCTTCAGTTCCTCCTTTTCATCCACCTTCCACCCACTCCCGATCCTCGGTATTGCTACGTAAGATCTTATCTGCTAACGACGTGTAATTATTCAAGTCTCACCTGGCGTGACCGGCCGCCCTCAGGTGCTTTGAGGGAAGGAGAAAATTCACCAAAGGATAATTACTTCCTACGGCCATTATCGCTGTTGCATGCAAGGATGAGGAACAGGAGGAGGAGGAGGAGGAGGAAAAGGAAGAGGAGGAGGAGGAGGAGGAGGGGGAGGAGGAGGAACGATAGAATAAGGCAATATGAAGATGGATATAGTAGGAGAAAGGAATGAATATGAAGGCATAGGAGAATTACAAAATTACGAAGCAGGTGATAGAAGGATGTAAAGGTGGATGATGACAATGAGGAGGATGGAGGAAGACAGTTGAAAGATGAAGGGAAAAAGAATACTGCTGTGTGGAAGATGATCAAAGGAAAATGACGATGAGTTGGTGGAAACGCGGGGAGGATAAGGGTTGTAAGAGGGTGAAAACAAGGAAACTTCTGTAAATAGCAGTAATAATGGGGATTATAGCCACGAGGGGGAAGACAAGTGAACTAAAAGTCATATCGGAAAGACGGTGAGGAGGAAGGAAACGATGAGAGTGAGGAAACAGAACTCAGTGGGAAAAAAAGAAAAATAGTGTGTGTACAAAGAAAAAAAACAAAACGATCAGGTGAAGGGAGAAAATACTTGAAAGAAAAAATAAATGAGCAGGGATGAGAAAGAACAGAAAAGACAATAAATATAAAAACTACAGGATGAGGATAAGAAAATTAAAACGTAGGTGAAAAGAGGAATATTGGGTCTGGATGGTATGAAAAAAAAGATGCGGTTGAAAGGAAATCACAGGTAAAAAAATATATATAATGCAGAAGAAAAAAAATAGGAAGAGGAAGAAATAACTGAGGATGAAAATAAATATAAGAGAAACAAAGCGGAATAAGGAAATAAAAATGATGGGTTTGGAGCCGGGACGAAAAAGCGTAATGAAAAGAAAACATAGAGAGGAGAAGAAAGAGGGAAGCGATGATGAACTGAGAGAATATACGTACAGGAGAAGTAAATAACAACAGAATATATAAAAAGGTTACGAACTTACGATAAGATGAAAGGAAGAGCGAAAACATAAGAGATAAGCCAAACCAAATGAATAATTAAGGCGAGGTGAGGAGAAATAGGGCGGCAATAATGACGGAAGGGAGTGACATACACGTGAGTAGATATCCAGTCGTGAGAACAGAGTACCGCAGACCCAAACAAAAAACAAAACAAAAAAAGGAAAGGAAAATTAAGAGCACGGATATATTTACCAATCAAGATAATTTATTAAAGAAAAACACTAAGATAAATCACAAAAGATAATGATACAAGGGAAAAGATCGAAGGAAGGCAAAATAAGGTTGAAAAAACGATTCGTCAGTTAGAGTATAGACTAATAACTACAAAAACGAGGACTTGAAACTCTGAATTAATATTAGCACTACAATTCTCAGAGTAGGATCAAACTCTATGAAGGAAGGAAAGGAAATCTGATAAAGACGAAGCACAAACGAAGAGTAAGTGTTAGATGAAAGAAAAAAAAGAACAAAACGGGGTAAAATAAAAAAAAATATCAATTGACCCCTCTTTCGGCCACCTCCTTGGATTCTTTTTAGGAGCAGCGAGTAGCGGTTTTTTTTCATTATTGTTTCCTTTTTTTCGTGCCCTTGAGCTGTCTCTTTTGTTGTAAAAAAATAAAAAAATCAGAATGAGAGAAAAGCGACACACAAAGGTCAATCGAAACGGAGGTAAAGATGAAGACAAATTAAAGGAGACAAAGCAGCGGAGTCCATTGCTAAATATAAGTACTAAGTGAAGGGGCGAGGGAAAAGATCACTGCAAGATAGCAACACACATGAATGGAGAAAACATTAAGAACTCTTTCCCCTCAATTACTCCGCTCTCTCTCTCTCTCTCTCTCTCTCTCTCTCTCTCTCTCTCTCTCTCTCTCTCTCTCTCTCTCTCTCCGATTTTTTTTCCTCCCTCTTTAAGATTATTGTATTTGTCTCCTTTTCCTCTATTTCTTTATTTTTTTTTCTCTTCCTTTTTTCTCCTCCTTTTCCAACTCCTACTACTACAAGGTAAGAACTCCCTCCCATCACACACACACACACACACACACACACAACCAGGCACTCTACGCACAGCGGAACATCTTTTCTTAGTAAATATATCGCAAAGGGTAATATTGTCTTTCTCTCATAAAAATAATTTTCTTCTCTTGGTAGAAACACACCCAATTCTCTTCACTAACCCGTTCAAAGGAATCAACCCTTCTAGAGTATTCTTTCACTTTGATGGCATAACCTTCTTCCTCGAAAGAAAAAAAACGTAAATATATGCGACTGTGATGTTTGTTTATTTCTAATACTACTAAAAGGAACTCTCCATTCGAAGGAAACCACAACGTAAATCTTTGGAATGTATTTACAATTTAGTATCTTTTATCAACGATACGGTAAAGAAACATCCTTACATGCGTGTACATTTTCTTAAACCATAGATATTATTGCAAAATAACATGTTTAGGCAAAATTACCCAGATATACAAGGCTAGAATTCTTAACAACGTAACCAGCAAATCTTTAGATTTTCTTATTAATGCAGAAAACGAACCTCTTCAACACATTTTATATACATGTAAATTTTGTGGTCATATAGCCAATTTGGGAGGTGGTGGCTGAGTGGTTAGAGTGCCGAACCTGCATTCGCCGCGTTCGAGATAATGCGGGTTCGAATCCGCTACCACCTGGGATTTTTCAGTCACCGCCGAGTGGCCTAAGACTAACCAGATGATGTCCTCTAGATCAGGTGTTCTTTAAGTAGTGGCTCAATACCCCCAGGGGGTATCGAAACCGGTTCTCGGGGTATCCAAAAAGGCATCCAGGAAAATATTAAATTAATAATTTCGTGCACTAAATGTTTATAGCCGTCCTGTTTTCTCTTTTTACAAAAAATTAAGTTAAAAGTTTGGAGTAGTAGGCTAATATTGGAGAGGGGTTATCAGGTTGACTTGGAGTTGAACTTTGGGGTATCAGGGCTGAAAACTTTAAGGACCACTGCTCTAGAGAAACTGTCCAAGGGAAATCAAGAATGAGCTCCAGGGGGCAGCATGAGCCAAGAATAGATGGCGCCACTATAAACACTTGCCTGCGTCATGCCGGTGTTGGGTCGACAACCAGGCCCAACCTAGAAAGCCTACCGGCGCTATAAGTCAGAACGTATAAAAATAATGTACGTTATTTCTACAGAGTAAATAAAAAAATGTCATTGGGCTTTAAACTAATATGCCTCTGTTCTTACCTATGCATCGAACAAAGTCTTATATATTTTTTCAAACATGTGTGCTGTAAACTATTTTAAGATCATCGATCTGTACACACTACAGTCTTTTTGGAGGATACATATTCAAGTACCACAGACGGGGGAAGAAAGGTGTGGTTGGGTATTGCAGCAGGGCCGTTACCGGGGCAACACGGCAAACACATTTACCTGCCTAATTAGTGGCGAGGAAGAAACACCTATACCTGTCTCTCCTTATCTGCGTCATCTTCACGGCCGACCGGCGGCCTGCCATGGCTATCGCTGTATACATGGCCGCTACTCGGTATTTACTTAACATTACTCACGCCAGGCTGGTGCTTTACTTCTTGATTTACTGAATGAAACACTCCACTTACAAACACACACACACACACACACACACACACACACACACACACACACACACACACACACACACACACACACATATAAATTCTTTTTCTTTGATAATGAACAGAACTTAACTACCCCGATTAATCTTTATTTAACAGAATGAAACACCATTTATTATCACACCTACATACACACACACACACACACACACACACACACACACACACACACACACACACACACACTTGCTCATGTCGAGAGGGTACCTGCTGTCGATTACGAGTCCAACACGTGATCAGGCCGTGGTGGTGAATTGCACACACACACACACACACACACACACACACACACACACACACACACACACACAGATAAGCAGGACTTTCCTTCAGAATGGACAAAACAGCGGTCCCCAATGGTTCTGCTTTTCTGCTTCCCCTCCTGTTAGGCACACATTCCCTCCCTCCCTCCGCCCTTCCCTCCTGCCGCTGCTGTTGCTATTTGGGAATGCACAGCTGTAACTCAGAGGGGGAGCGTGAAGGGACCTAAACCCAGTGACGAGATGCTGCGGCTCTGTATGTGTGTGTGTGTGTGTGTGTGTGTGTGTGTGTGTGTGTACTTTTATTCTGAGAGACAGAACCATTGATACTACCGCCTCTTTCGTATATATTCATCACATTTCAGTATGCGAAAAATAAACAAAAAATAATCTGAAAGAAGCACCCTCATAAAAAGAGAAAGCGGCAGAAAGACACTGATAAAATATTGTGAAAAACGAACCAAGACAAAAAGTGGAATTCACCAACCACTTCTCACCGATAACGAACTACCTGTGGAGACATGAAGGTAAGGGGGGAAGGTGAGGGTGTCAGCGAGAAGGGGCACTGACTGAATGGAGTACTGGAGGTAAAAAAAAGTAAATGAAGTACTTGAAAGGTGGAGGGAAGGGTGAGTATGCAGCAGTAGAGGGGAGGCGAGGAGAGGGAGAGAGAAGCACGGTACTAAACGTTAAGGGCCGGTAAAGAGGTAGGGGAGGGTGTACTAACGGTGAAGAGGGGACACGGGAGGCGGGGGAGTATTAGAACCAAAGCAGATAAAAGGGAGAATGGAGCAAGTAAAGGGGTGATGGGAAAGGGTTCGGACGAAACAAACTGATACGGAGGAAGAGAGACTATGAAAGGCAGTAGAAGAGTGGCAAGGAGAGGGGAGGAGGCTATGGAAACAAAGACATCTGGAAAAGGGAAGATGGAAATATAGCAAATAAAGGAGTATATGTGTGTAGTGAAGTGGCAGGGATACACAAAGTGATATTGAGAGAAAGGCAATGTTAAAAAAGCGTACAAAGGTGAAAGGGAAACAGGAATAGGAAACATAAACAAAGGAAAGGATACAGTATACGAGGGCAGATAAAATGTAGTGATACGGAGGAAGGTAAAAGGTGCGAGATAGGACAGCTGTTAAGGGGAACGTTGAGCAGGAAAAGGAAATACAGAAGGGTGGGAAAGAGACAGATGGAATAAAATAAGTGACAGAAGGAAGGGTGGAATGTGTGAGGGGGTGGGAAAAAAATAAAACTTGAAAGAAAGTGAAGACGCTGCAAAAGGAAGATGATGGAAGTGGCAACAGAGTAATATATGGGAAATTGGAAACATAATTATAAAATGTCAAAGATGAAACTCTATGATGATGTACCACTTCAAAGGGATACAGCAATGGGGAAATTAAACCTAGCCACTCCTTCCCCCAAAAAGAGGATGATGAAGATTATAAAGTGTAACGTCGTGAAAAAAATATACATGGAAACGATGAGGGTATTAAGTAAATGAGCGATGCAAATAACAACAAAAGACATAAAATACATAGAGATAAAAAGCAACCGTTTCAGTCACTCAGTACAAAAATGAAATAACAGAAGATGAATATATAAAAAAGTGGCGGTAAAAAAAGGAAGAGGAGGAGAGCGCAGTAAGGATAGCGACGTATCCACCCCCCCCCAAAAAAATGAAGCGGTAACGTACAAAAAATAAAGTAGATAAAATAATTGTAGTATGGGTGCAAAAGGTAGAGATGGAAGATGAAAGAATTTACGATAACGGCGATACAAAAATAACATATAATAATCGTGACAGGTGATGGAAATAGAACTGGGTGAAAGGTGAAACGATAATAAACGTCCCAAAAAGGAAAAAGGTGGACGGAAAACAGTTAAATTGATGATGTCGAGGGAAAGAGGAACTAGAAAAATAAGATATATGAAGGTAAATCTAGGAAAATGATGGAACGAGGAGAATGAAAAACCGGTGATATACAAAATAAAGAAATGAGGGGTGGAGGAAAATATATCAAACCATAAAAAAAGGATGAAGTAAATACAGTATACGATTAATGTAAATGAAGTAAGGTAGACGGAGCATAAGTAGTAAAGCGAAGAAATTATAAAGACAAAAAATGAAAGAAACGATGAAATATTTCAAACAATAAAAAAAAGGAAGAAGTAAATAACGTAGACGATTAATGCAAATGAAGTAAGATAGACGCAGTACAGGTAATAAAGCGACTAAATGATATAGACAAAGACTGAAGATGGTGAAAAAAAAATAAAGGAATGGGAGGTGGAGGAAAATAAATCAAGCCATAAAAAAGAAAGGAAGAAATAAACATAGTAGATGATTAAGGTAAATGAAGTAAGATAGACGCAGTATAGGTAATAAAGCGACTAAATGATATAGACAAAGATTGAAGAAGGTGAACAAAATGAAGGAATGGGAGGTGGAGGATAATAAATCAAGCCAGGAAAAAAAAAATAAACAAAGAAGATGATTAAGGTAAATGAAGAAAGATGGGTAATAAAGCGATGAAATTATATAGACAAAGACTGAAGAGGGTGAAAAATAAACAAATGGGAGGTGGAGGAATCAAGACATGAAAAATAAAAGAAAGGAAGAAATAAACATAGTAGATGATTAAGGTAAATGAAGAAAGATAGACGGGACATGGGTAATAAAGCGATGAAATTATATAGGCAAAGACTGAAGAAGGTGAAAAAAATAAAGGAACTGGAGGTGGAAGAAAATAAATCAAGCCATAAAAAAAAGAAAGGAAAAAAATATACATAGTGTATAATTAAGGCAAATGAAGAAAGATAGGCGGGACATGGGTTATAAAGCGATGAAATTATATAGACAAAGACTGAAGAGGGTGAAAAAAAAAATGATGTAGGAGGGAAAGGAAAACATAATTATACATGATTGAGGTAAATGAAGAGAGACAGACAGAACAAAGGTAATCAAGCGACGAAATTACATAGACAAATTCTGAAGTGGGTGAAAAAAAAAAAAGTGATGGGGCGATGGAAAGAGGAGGTGATGGGGGAGGGAAAGAGGAGGCAAGTCATAAACGTAGTGAAGGGGATGATGGGAGGCCAGGCGGTGATGGGATGAAAGGCGAGGCTCTTCCCTACTCTTGATACTTTACACTCCCGAAAAAATGGTTAACGATTATCATGGGCGTATTTTTTTATTTTTTATTTTTTACATTTTTATCCCCAGAATAAAGAATTACATTTTCCTGAGCCTAGCACTATATATCATCTCTCTCTCTCTCTCTCTCTCTCTCTCTCTCTCTCTCTCTCTCTCTCTCTCTCTCTCTCTCTCTCTCTCTCTCTCTCTCTCTCTCTCTCTCTCTCTAAAATGTAAAGAAATTCTAGCAAACATTTTTCATCTCACACTGAAGATTGATATACGTGGAAATACGAAAAAGTACACGAAATAACTTTGATGATATACCTTGCAGAAAACACACACACACACACACACACACACACACACACACACACACACACACACACACACACACACACACACACACATACACGAAACAAAAAACACTGACTAGCTGTAATTAATAATGTATGCATGCGTGTATTTGGCTTGGCTCGCTGTCACTGTTTTGCTGCAGCAGGAGAGATGGGAAGGGAAGGGAAGGGAAGGGAAGGGAGGGAAGAGAAGGGAAGGGAACGGAAGGGAAGGGAAGGGAAGGGAAGAGAAAGGAAGGGAAGGAAAGGAAAGGAAAGGGAAGGGAAGGGAAGGGAAGGGAAGGGAAGGGAAGGGAAGGGAAGGAATGAAGAAATGTCGATACACTCTTCGTCATGTGATAAATTTTGTGCATTTGTGATTCTTTCTTTTCTGCTTGCTCTTCCATCCTCATTCCCACGTCACGACACCCCTGGCATTATACTGTATCGTAAATATTATGTATTTTTTTTTTCATTTGCTGAAGCAGTGTGATGCGGTACCTACTATTTATGTGTATATTTCCTTTAGTTTTTTTACCCGTTATTTTCATCGCAATATAAAATTAATGAAACCTACGAAATGCTTTTACCGTCACCTCAACCTGGACGGAGCACAATAGCGACAACACTGACGCCACGATAAACATTCTGAAGAAAAAACAAAAAAACACTGGAATACACACATCCAGAACAGCATCAACATAAACAGAATAGCATCAACAGAACCAGCACCAGAAGAATGTCCACACCAACAAGCACAATACCGCCGCCGCCGACGCCGCCGCTGCCGCCGACGCCGCCGCCGCCACCACCACCATCACCACCACCACCACTCCCTGGGCGACGCAACCCACCTGCCACACATGGAACATAACACCAGATTGACTTCCACTGCGTCAGCTGCAACCAACAGCCCACATAATCGGAACCGAACCCAAACTTCATAAGGAGACCAGAACGACGGGAAAATAAAAGGGGAGAAGTCTTATTTTTGCCTTCCGGGTGCACG
This sequence comes from Eriocheir sinensis, assembly GCF_024679095.1. Taxonomy (NCBI): domain Eukaryota; kingdom Metazoa; phylum Arthropoda; class Malacostraca; order Decapoda; family Varunidae; genus Eriocheir; species Eriocheir sinensis. The sequence continues at coordinate 9,307,186 of NC_066543.1, forward strand.
AAAAAGAGAAAAAAACTGTTTAATAATAATATACACGTACACTGTGCATTTCCAGGGGTAGCTTTATGACCCTGTTGGTAGGCTGACCCTTCTTCTGTACCGTGAACCGAAGAAACATACATTTGACAAGGCATTCATGTGAGTTTTGTGCATTTCCAGGGGAAGCTTTATGACCCTGGTGGTAGTCTGACCCTTCTTCTGTACCGTGAACCGAAGAAACATACATTTGACAAGGCATTCATGGGAGTTTTGTGCATTTCCAGGGGAAGCTTTATGACCCTGGTGGTAGTCTGACCCTTCTTCTGTACCGTGAACCGAAGAAACATACATTTGACAAGGCATTCATGGGAGTTTTGTGCATTTTCAGGGGTAGCTTGTATTAATGACATGTGTAAAAACTGCTGAATTCCAAGCAAATGAAACCTCAGCGAACAGTTCCTACGACTTGAACCGCTGCTTACTCCTTTTGGAACATATTTTATTTGATGTGCACCGTAATGTTTTTTTTCTTTTTTTCTGCAGTTTAATGCCCTCGACTACCACCTTTGCTATAATAAAAAAAATCATATGGTATTTTTAAAGCCAACTCATCAAAATCACACATACAAAAAATCCGTAGTAAAATTAATAATATTCATTTACCTATTTGATAAAGGTAAATTACCGAGTCAGAAGCATATTACAAAGACACCATCCAAAAGTGTATTCCTACGCTATATACTCGGGGCTACAATGCATAAACAAAATCTGCAATAAAAGTGATACTGTTTTTTGAATTACCGGTGACCGTGACCTGGCTTTAGAAAATTTCAACTAACAGATTAATGGACTGACAGGCGTTGGCGATGAAGAGGACTCAGCCGTGACAGAATGTTTGCCTCAGTTAAGCGATTAAAAATTCTACTCCACTGCAATATTACAGCGTTGTACGAGGGGCGGAGAGAAGGAGGGAAGAATGAGCGAGTAAGGGGAATGACAAAAACAAAGGGTGAAGAGGGGAGAGGGGGAACGTGTAAGGAGAGAAGGGTTAATACGTGGGCAGGAAAGCAGCGAAAGGGGAGACATGAGACAGTGAGAGAGAAAAGGGTAATCAGGAGGGGTAAACATGAAGGGAAAAGGGTGGGAAGGTCATAATTAGACAGGAAAATAAGGGAGGGATGATGAGTAGGCGAAAAGAGGGAAGGATAAGAGTAGCAAATGAGAAGAGATAATGAGAGGTTCAGGAGAAAAAAAAAAGGGAAACAACTGGAGGGAGAGGAAATGGAAAATAGATGGTTAGGGAGGAGGAAGAGAGATGAGATAGAAAGAGAGAGGAAAGAGAAAAAAAAAAGCAAGAGGAAAATGTGGGGAAGAGGAGGCGAAAACATGTATGAAGGGAGCAGGGTCAGGAAATACTTGGGGAGAATAGCGAGGGAGGAATGAGACAAAAAGAGAGGGAGGAAAGAGCAAAAAGGCGAGGGGAGAGAGGATGATGGGGAGGCGATGGAGGGGACACACGGGGGACGCGGGTGAAAATACAGTAATCTCTTAATTCATGTTAAAGGGGACGCGGCGAGGGATGAGTGTGCATGCGTGTGGGTGTATGTGTGCATGTGTGTGTGTGTGTGTGTGTGTGTGTGTGTGTGTGTGTGTGTGTGTGTGTGTGTGTGTGTGTGTGTGTGTGTGTGTGTGTGTGTGTGTGTGTGTGTGTGTGTGCTTGCGCGTGTGTGTAAATAAAACGTGAATTCATAAATAAAAAAATGACCGTAATTCCGTAAATACCTAACGAAGAGGAGCTAAAGGAGTGGCGGAGTGACGGAGAGGAAAAGATAGTACACGACTAAGCACCAAATTCAGAGAGGAACGGGCAAGACGCAGACCCCCGTGCATGTGGATGGCAGCCTCACGGAAACTGATCCGCTCGTCCAAACTACCTGTTAATTAGGAGCGGCGGAGGGAGTGACGGGGTGAGGGAGAGGGAAGGAAAGTTGGCGCGGGAGTAAGCATAACACTTGGCGCGAAGGCGAAACAAGCAGAACTAGCTCTCCATGGGCCGGGAAAGAGGCGCAGGAAAGGGAACGAAGGAAAATTAAGATATAAGAAGATTGAAATGAATATCTAAGGTGTACCATCGCAAGACATTTGAGTGGTACATGGCAGGAAGTGAATACCTTGAGAAAAAGAGGAGAAACAAGCATATCCAAGCCACCAGACCCAGAAAGCAGCAAGCGGGAATAAAAAGAAGGAAAAACTAAGTAACAGGAAGCAAGATAACTGTTACAAGGCGTCGTAAAGAAATTGACCCTAATACAGTGATGTGAATAAGCTACTGGTCATGTACTCACACCTAATAGGCGTCGTATTACAAAACATTTCGTCGCCTAAGAACACATATTTGACAAGGCTTTCGTAGGAGTTGTTGGCATTTCCTGGAGTAGTTTTATGACCCTGGTGATAGTCTGACCCTTCTTCTGTACCGTGAACCTCAAGAAACACTCACTATCACCCCCTCTTTGACCTTTAGAAATAGTTGATGTGAAAAGCAAAAGTGTCTCGTAATACCGACCCTAATGCGCCTTCGTGTTTTAGGTTTTAGAAGGTAATTTTTATGTTATTTTTCTACCTAACTGTATAAGCCAGGCATCAAGAAAAGAAACATAAAAAAATGGAACACAATCGCTAAAATATTAACTATAAAATAAAACAAAAGCTTGAAAATGAGTAGCACAGGCCGCAGAAAAAAAACCTCACGAAGAGTTCCTTATTTTATTACTAGATGTGATACAACTGGTAACGCAGAGATAGCATCAACAAAGGAGGCAAGAAGAGTAGAGAGGAGCACGAAATTGAATAACATACCAAGTTCGTGACCTACCTACCAAAGGGGTCAGGAAGAGCGGTTGAAACGTGGGTCAAGTTTTTTCGCAGGACCTTCCCTTTCCTATTCATCTTCCAGCTTTCCTCCTCCGCCTCCTCTTTCTTGTCCTCCTCCTCTCCTTACTCTTACTCTTAGTCTTCCTCTTTCTCTTATACTCCCTTTCCTCCTCCTCCTCCTCCTCCTTACCTCAGCATAGACAAATTCCTTCCCATCCCTCCCCTTACTATCCTCCCCCTTTCTAACTAACTTCCTCCGTTATACCATCCTCCTCAAGTTGGCCGCCCTCCTCCTCCTCTTCCAACACACGTCTTCGGACAGCCATTAGTCACCCGCACTCAGGTCTTCCTCCTCCCCTCGTCCTCCTCCTCCATTTCCTCTTCCTCCTCCTTCAGACACATGAGAAGCGAGGGAGTCGGTCCGGTCGGTTTCCTCTGAGTGTTCCGACTCCGGCTCCACCCGTTTCACACCATCGGATTTCAATAGAATCTAGTTCCGTTCGGTTAAATTTGAGTCTATTCCGTTCATTCCATCGGTTTAAGCTGATGCGGGTCCGATCCATCCGAGAATCATGGGGAGTGGTTGTGTTTGTGTGTGTGTGGGGGGGGGGGAGTATATGATTGTTTGTGTGTGTGGGAGGAAGGTATGAGTGTGTGTGTGTGTGTGTGTGTGTGTGTGTGTGTGTGTGTGTGTGTGTGTGTGTGTGTGTGTGTGTGTGTGTGTGTGTGTGTGTGTGTGTGTGTGTGTGTGTGTGTTTCTTATTCTGCTCAAAAATATGCCTTCTTTTTTTCTCCCTCTCAAGCATTTCTACTTTGGGATCATGTAGGATTTCCAGATATATTATACAATGAGCTTAATGATTATTGTCTTCAGCACCGGCTTAGAACTCTGTCACTTGCAATATGTATACCATCTCTCTCTCTCTCTCTCTCTCTCTCTCTCTCTCTCTCTCTCTCTCTCTCTCTCTGTCTGTTGGCGGTGGTTGGAACTGCAATAATAGAGTTGAATATGGTGTGTGTGTGTGTGTGTGTGTGTGGGTGGGTGGGTTGGTGGATGTGGGTGTATATGTGTGTTTATATTTTCTGTTTGCATGCAGGTTAAGTTGATATGTATGTATGCATGAATGTTTGTGTGTTTAAATGTGCGCATGTGTATGCATGTATATATGTTTGTGGGTATGTGTGTATGAACAACTATGGTTTTGTCTATGACTGTTTGTTTGTTTTAGAGGAAAATAAATCATAAGTGAGTTGACACAGAGTAGCAATTCTTAGCTTGTTGCTACCCGAGGTCTGGTGACGCCCTCGGGTTTGCTTGTCCTTGGCAGAGGCCGCTGTCCTGTTGAATGGTGTCGCATCCAGCTAATACACGAGCAATACAACGGGAGATCCCCGGGGATGTGGGAGAAGCTGGAGACTCAAGGAGAATGTCAAATACGCGATGGAGGAGCGTGTGTGTTGGGTTGGGTCGCGTGATAGAATGGTTACACACACACACACACACACACACAGACACACACACACACACACACACACACACACACACACACACACACACACACACACACACTTAATACACAGTAGTGTGGGTCTAACGGTGTCTTGGATTTGCTTTGACGTTAGAGGGAAATGAAAACTGGTTTGGGAGGGAGTGTGTGTGTGTGTGTGTGTGTGTGTGTGTGTGTGTGTGTGTGTGTGTGTGTGTGTGTGTGTGTGTGTGTGTGTGTGTGTGTGTGTGTGTGTGCTTCTTATTGCGCTATTACTGTTATTACATGCACTATGCGTATCGGTCAACACATTATCATACAAATGGAATAAATGTGCATGAAAAGCCAAACAAGTTTTGAAGCCGGAATGAGGGCAAGAAAGGGTTATACTCGGGCCATCAGAGGCCACGTTTACGGCTGAGATTTGCAAGTTAACGGCACAACTATTGCCCTCCGGAAATATTTTTGGAAAGAAAGAGCGTAAACCCCTTCAATATTATAACAAAAACTTAAACATATTTTTTTGTTGATACGTATACAAATATCTGCTAGCATTGCCGACAGAAGAAAATGCATACGAAACACACAAATGAATGTCAAATAAAATAAATGTATAAAGAAAATAATTCATATATCTATTCTACGTTTGTATTGTTGAGAACCATTGCATCCACTATCACTACAACTACTATTTCAGGTTGTGGAAACATTACTACGATAGTGCTGCGTTGGTCAGGCCTCTGCTGATTGGTTGGATTACTCGCTCGATCTCAGGAAATTCTGTCCTTCACACATATTCTTGTGATACTTGTTTCTAACTTATTTGCCGTACCACAACTCATTTACAAGATAGACAGCTATGGTCGACATCAATACCAAATAGTGATCGAAGGGCTCATATGTTCAGCAACAGCAGGCTCATCAGCAGAATATTTCCATCAAGGTGGCACCAACCTCCCCAATGACTATAAAGCAAACAGTGTACTGAGGACGCAGCGTCGCCCAAGTTGTCATACAAAAAACTATACGGAAATAGCGAGTCATGTTTACATAACAAACAGCACACATAATAGATAGGCTCTTCCCAGTACCCATACTAATAATTTAATTTCGGGTTCTGAGTCGCTCCCTAAACGACAAAAATGACGCTTCCATTGTGTGATACGATCAAATTATATGTTTATATCTGGCTTTCCAGCGCTGCACTTATAAGATAAATTCTACATCACTGTATCAGTCACCTGTTAGTAAGGACAGGTCATGAACAGGCTACTCACTCTCCTTGTCATAATTATCTGTTTCTTCATTCATCCACAACCACTCAGTCCTCCTTATTCCCTAGGGACATATCAGACTGCCTTAATTATTCTTTTTTTAGTACGTTTTTGATTTGTGACACTGAACGGAAATTAAGACACAATGTGAGGAACGAAGCATAAGAGATGACATGAAAAATTAAGTGTTTGTCATAAGGAACCATGAAAGCCTGAGTGCATGGCGTAGCACTCGGGCCAACGCTAGCAGATATTTTGCCCATGTCCGGGCTCGCAGCTCTGAATATATACTTATTATTCACATATTATATTATAACACATTTCATTTTATTTTGGTTATATTGTGCTCAGGAAACTTCTCTTTATTTAATGAAATGGTATATTTCAGTACTTATTAATATTCTTTTCATATGAGAATGATAAACAAAAGTGGGTATAGTCACTGTAAAGTTGATTCTCTCTCTCTCTCTCTCTCTCTCTCTCTCTCTCTCTCTCTCTCTCTCTCTCTCTCTCTCTCTCTCTCTCTCTCTCTCTCTCTCTCTCTCTCTCTCTCTCTCTCTCTTTGGGTAAGACGACCTAGCACACTTGTCTTGTAGGCCACGTTTCCTCTTGATTGCATTTGTGTTTCAGCACTGTAAAATATATAATTAATGAACCTCCTTCTTACTCCTCGGTCACTGTATTCGCTTACTGGAGAATGTGCGTCTTTCTTTTATATGGCAAAGGACACATACCCCAAACTAAAACAACATATAAAGGAAAACGTTCAGAACACCATACAAAGTAAGACATATATTGACCTAATATTTAATTGATTTTCAAATGTTTGTTGATAAACCCCTGTGTGTTTTAGATAAGCACTATTATATTTTATCCACTTTATACTGATGTGTAAGAAAGTGTATAGATTCTTTCTGTAAGCTACCAATATTCTCTATTGCATATTGAGCATCAGAGTTTCGATTTGCAAGAAAAAAAGAAAGCACCGCTCCTACATTTGGCACTGTTTTCGGCAGCAGAGTACACAGTGCTCACGTATGAATGCCAGCAAATACACCGCGACTCTTCTTGAGACGTTACTGCAAAGTTAACATTTTATAGTGAATGCTTTTTTTTAATATCTGCATGTATAGCATGCTATTTGGTGATATGTTTTTTTTCTTATTTACTGAGGTTTTAGTGTATATTTGGTAAGAATACACTACCCTACTTAAATGTGTCAACAATAAAATTTATGAGCTTGTATATTAAGATTAGGCACAGTAAGGAGTGCTTCGAGTCTTGGGGTCAGCGCCATTGCATTCTACCGCCGCAACTGTGGGATTGTCGATGAACAAAATCACCTGCCTCAGGATATTGTTTTCAGCGCCTCAAAGGACCAGCCTCAACCATGTCAAAGGTATAGATCGACTCACCTATAAAGTCAATTTGGGCGGAGCCTGCTCAGGGAGTGGCCATATCAATGCCAAATAATATACACACAATATTTGATGCACAATTTCAAATAGTACTTAGATGGCATATGAGAGAAAGAATGTTGTATTGGGTGTGACGCGGCAGCGCTGAGAAGAGGTTCGGGACCCACCCAACTGACTACATATTTGTGTCAATCCCTGTGCATCCAATAAACGACTGATAACTGTTTCTATATTATTTTTTCTTTCTTTCTATACTCTTGTTGTAGCCCAATTCTTTCCGATGTCTTTTTTCGAATACTTACTACTATTTATTTGACATTCACAGCAGAAGAAAAAAGAGAGACCAGCACGGAAGTAAAAGCAATGTTTGAATCCACGTTCTATGTTCGTTAAAGTTTAAACTTTTGCATTTGCCGTTTGTTTTAAGAATAAAATATTGCGCCGGTTGAAAAATGTTAGACACTTTATTTTCGAACACTGTGAAGAGGCGGAATTGGCACTTCGTATTTAGTTTACTGTTGTTGATGGTGTTGGTGTTACTATTACTGTATTATTATTAAAATAATTATCATTATTTTAAGTATTATTATTATGATTACCATTATCATTATTATACTATCAATAATGTTAGCATCACTGTTCATTGTTTTCGTTATCCAAGTAATCCTGAACATTATCATCATCATTATCAGCAGCAGCAGCGATGAAAATTTTCCCGGCCCAGCAATGCGCTGCACGAAGGGCCCAGACTCAGGAGAAAACATGAACGAGGAAACGACGACCTTTCAGTGAAATGAGCCACATTGCTTTTATTCTCTCTCTCTCTCTCTCTCTCTCTCTCTCTCTCTCTCTCTCACATACATACACACACACACACACACACACACACACACACACACACACACACACACACACACACACACACACACAAGCACATACACAAAGTTGCAAAATCCCGCAAAGACACAAACTTAAGAAACTTACATGAATAGGAAACTAAAGACGATCCTTCACCCAGGCACATAAGCTCCTCGCAGCACGTAAGGAAAAGGAAACATAAAAAAAGAATGAAGAAGTGGGGAAGAAAAAAGAAATACGAGATAAGACGAGCAAGAGAAAAAGGGTGAGGAAACGATAACGAGGAGGAAAAGGAAGAGGAAGACAACAATGGCCGGAAAGTCTAGAAGAAAAAATAAAAGAAAAAATGGAGAATCGGAAGAAATATGAAGTGGAACAAATGGATGCAGAGAGAGAGAGAGAGAGAGAGAGAGAGAGAGAGAGAGATGGGAAAGAAAACAAGAAAAAGCGATGTTTACAGGAGGAGAGGGAAGACGTAAAACTATGAGAATGATGAAGAGGGGGAAAAGGATGACGAGGATGAAGACAGAATGAAAATGAGATGAAATACGAAATGGTGCGAAAACGATGAAGAGGCAAAACGTAAAAAAAAAAATATATATATATATATATATATATATATATATATATATATATATATATATATATATATATATATATATATATATATATATATATATATATATATATATATATATATATATATATATATAAATAGTAAGAGAGAGGCGGAGAAAATATCTTAAAAAGGACTCTGTTGTTGTTGAAGCAGAGTCAAAGAAAAATATTCGTAATAACCACAACCTTATTAGCCTGGAAGCGAGTGGAAGAGCAGGAAAGGAGAGGAGGAGGCGGAAGAGGAGGAGCTTAAGGAAGAGAACTCGGGCATTGGAAATCGGTAAGGGGCAAGGAAAGAGACACGAAGGAAGAGTAGGAAGAGGAGGAAAGAGTAGAAGTAGGAGTTACGAAAAGCATAGGAGCACAGCGTCAGTGGAAGGAAAAATAAGATGGAAAATGATGATAATAATAATAGTAGTAGTAGTAATAATGATAATAATAATAATAATAATAATAATAATAATAATAATAATAATAATAATAATAATAATAATAATAATAATAATAATAATAATAATAATAGGAAGAAGAAGAAGGAGAAAAGAAAGATGTGGAAGTAGAAGAAGAAGAAGAAGAAGAAGAAGAAGACGAAGAAGAAGAAAACCAATAGAAAAAAAGATAATGATGATGATGGTGATGATTAAGATGAACATGAAGGAGACAATGTGTCGGAGTAAGGTTGCAAGAGGAAGAGGAAGAAAAGAAAAAAAGGGGAAGGAGGAAATGGGAGAAGGTGTGCGATTACTGTTATGATTAATGGGGAAAAAAGGCTTTGATTGAAGTATGTAAGAAAGAAACAGAAAGAAAGAAAGAAATAAAGATAGAGAGAGAGAGAGAAATACAGTTAGACGAATAGAGAGGCTGACATATACAATGCCACCCGCCCACACACACTCTTTTCAACTCATCCCACTCTTCAAACACACACACACACACACACACACACACACACACACACACACACACACACACACACACACACACACACACACACACACACACAAACATAAAGACATAAAGAGACCAGTGAACGAAGGCAGCAATGAAAAAAAAAAATAAATAAATAAATAAATAAACACCTCGAAAAGAAAAATGACTATAAACGGAACTAGAAATACAAAAAGAAAAACGTCAGTTAAATGAACGCATCAAAGAGAGGTGAGAGTACACATATAAACATCACACCTGGCTGAGTCGCGCACGTGTGTAATCAAGGAGTCCTCAGGCAAGCTCAAAATATTTTACGTCTCTCAGACTCAAGGCCGAACAGTGACAGAGGCAATGAAGAAAAAGATATCCCAGACAGCTTTAAACGTAATGAGTTCGTGTAAATGGTGTGATGCAGGTATTTGTGTGTTAATTCGATCTCTTTTTTACTTTAACCACACATCATTTGATATTTTACCACAGCTAGTCTCCCTTTCCATAATAATCACTACCTTTATCTGAAACTACCAGCATTACATAAAATACATCTAATCTAAAACTATCACAACTACAACCATCACCACATTCATCCCTAAGACCTTATAACTTGGGAAATAACCCTGAAAACAACACTCACATCCAGCACAACTATCACCTCAACAAACTACCATCATCACCATGAATGTACATCAATCAAAGAACTACAACCAAACACTACCACAATGACCACCACATCTAACAGCTATAATCACAACTACTGCATATCATTCATCACCACAAGTAAGCGTCAAACTTATCATCATACGCTATTACACGACATAAACTCCTCTTCGTCTACTTTTCTATTCCTCGTAATTCTGTACACGTCCTAGTAATTTCTCCCTCCCCCTCATTCTCTTTTATACCTTCAGTCCCTTACATCACCGCTACAGCTATTTACTTCTTCACCTGTATATATATCTACCTCTCCCCTCTTTCCTTTCAGCCTTCCTTTCTTCCTTCGATCCATCCTTCCTTCTTTTCTTCCTTCCTAACTTCCATTATTTATCCCTTCCCTTCATTTCTCCCTCTATTCCTTCCTTTCTATTTTTTTCTTTCTTTTTTCCTCCCTTCCTTCCTTGCCATCATCGTCAGCACCTCATCATCGCCACCCGTCCATCACCACCACCAGCGCCTCACCCTCGACACAATCACGAGAGTAAACACAAACAAGTTCGCGGAAGAGACGTCAGCAAAAATATTCCCCGATGCAAACTTTGACACTCCATTAAAAAATAAGCGCAGGCGAGTGCATTTTATATTCCAGCGTTTATAACTTTTACATAAAGCTCGAAGGCGACCGACTCCTGCGTTGTGTTGTAGTTGTACCGTGAGCGAAATTCAGGCAGAGCAGGTGAAGAGGGTGGGTGACATGAAAAAATGATACGTGTAATTGAATAACTTAATAAGGAAAACATACTGACAATACTTATGACTACAATATTATCCTCAATAAAAAACAAAAACAAAAATAAAAAACACTTTCGAATAATAATGATAACCTGAGGAAGGTAATGCTAAAGACGAAAACGATTAGATAGGAAAAAAAATGTAATATGAGTGTGCAAAATACATACCCCAAAAAATGAAAAGTAAAAAGCGTGAACACAGATAAACACACAGAGCGAAACACAATACCTGAGAAAAAAAAAGAGAAGTAATAAAGTAAGAATATTTCACACTGCTCAAACATTAATATCTTATAATTGACATAATACTTTCCCCTCGCCAGTATTCAAACCAATCAAAATATTCCTGCATTAATCGACAGACAATCGTCATGTAAAGCACTCAGCGCCATCATTTTTTTATTTATTTATTTGTTTTCGTTATGACACAAACGAGGCCAGACTGCTCTTTCTATCCCTCTCTCATTCTCTTTGCCTCTCTCTCTCTCTCTCTCTCTCTCTCTCTCTCTCACACACACACACACACACACACACACACACACACACACACCGGTTAGTTTCATATTTCCTTCCCCACCCTTAATCCTACATAACCCCAACTGCATAATTATAACAAATCATGAAATAAATACACCACACACACACACACACACACACACACACACACACACACACACACACACACACACGGAAAGAGAGAGAGAAACGGAAGACCAACCCACCAACTGACCAACCCTGACCACCGAACCAACCCACCGACCGACCGACCAGACGACGCCCACCGCCCACCGACTGTTGTTCGCGAATGGTAATAAAAATGAGGAGTGGGCCAGGAATTCAAAGAAGCCTCAATATAGGAAGTGAGTATTGCGTGGGAAAGAAAAAAAGCCGCCGTAAAAGTCTGGCTCCAACGAGGAAATAGAGACAGAAAGAAACGTGAAATGATGGCCATAATAGTCCTTCAGGAGGGAGAAAGGGAGGGAGGGAGGGAGGGAGAGAGGGGGAGGAGAGGAGAGGAAAGAGGTGGAGAGAAGGAGGAGGAGAGGACAGGAGATAAATTTATGCACCGGGTATGAGACAGTATACGAATGAGCGAGAGAGAGAGAGAGAGAGAGAGAGAGAGAGAGAGAGAGAGAGAGAGAGAGAGAGTATAGCGTAGATTATTGCAAAGAGCTAAATGAAGGAAACTGAAAAGAGGGGAGGGAGGAGTTAAAGATAAGGGTGGAAACGGAGACTGAAAATAAATGTAACAAACGGAAGGTAGAAAAGACAGGCAGAGATATACGACAAAGAGTGAGAGGGGAGGAAAGGGAGAGGCGAGGAGCGGGAGAGATAGAGAAGGGGAGAAAGACAAAGCTGAATTACTGTGTGAGTTTTATCCACACCAGAAAAAAAGATATAGACACAGAAACGTATACAAGAGAGAGAGAGAGAGAGAGAGAGAGAGAGAGAGAGAGAGAGAGAGAGAGAGAGTGAAGCCCTTCCAAAATCAACTATACTGATAATAATAATCACGGCGAAATATGAAGAACCACACACTCGTACCCAAATGACGAAAACAGACACAATTGTTGCGGCAGAAATATGCAAAACGAAAAATAAGAAAAAAAAATTATGCATTTCAACAATGAATTACTTTCCCTTCGAGTTTATATTCTGAGTGGTGTGTGTGTGTGTGTGTGTGTGTGTGTGTGTGTGTGTGTGTGTGTCACGTGTGTGTGTCATGGGAAGGTGCATGCAGCAAGGAGCCCAAAACGTATTGTGTGTGAATATAGAGCGCCATGAGTGCTTGGTGTGAGGGAGGGGGGGAGGAAAAAGGGAGGGAGGGGGATGGGGGGGAAGATGGAGGGAGGAAGGAACGCTGGAGGGAGGAGGGACGCGTGTGGGATACAGGCGCAGGAAAGAGTTCCTTCCAGGAGGCATAAGAGGAGACTTGTGTATCGCCTGTGGGGGAGGATGAGGAGGAAGAGGCGAGAGGAAAAGAAGAGGATGAAGAGATGGTGGAGGAGGAGGAGGAGGAGGAGGAGGAGGAGGAGGAGAAGAGGAAAGAGCTGGGAGAAAAGAGGGAAGAGAGGGAAGAGGCGGAAAAGCTTAAACAGGAATTTCCCTCCAAATTTCGGTTGCTTTCCACGTCCAGGAATTACCAGAGAAAATTGAGAGTTGATCACCCAGAGAGAAAGAGCGAGAGCAGGCGAGCGAGGGGGGGGGAAGAGAGAGAGAGAGAGAGAGAGAGAGAGAGTGTTCAGCTCCACACTCTTCTTTTTCTATACACACACACACACACACACACATTCAAGCCCCGTCATCCACCCGCCTCAACCCTTTTTCACTTTCATTTCGTACATTTCTTTTTAGTATATTCATAATTGCTTTATTTTACCTTCGAAACAAGTCACCACTCAGTCACCACAGCATTAACCGATATGATATAACTTCCAGTACTCACCAACCACGTTCAATTAGAGTTAGAGAGGTGCATATTATTTATAGACTAGGTAATGATATATACTTAATGGTGAGGAGAGGAAGGGCTATGGGACTTATCATTGGATTAAATCTGAACTTTGTTTACCTTGAATAGACTTTACACCATGACAGTGCATTCAACCACTCACATATACAGCAGATTGCAATTGTAATTCACACAGCAGCAGCAGCTGCACCATCGTCGACAACCGCCATGGGTATGCAGATTTTCTTTTCATTTACTTTACATCCTTTTTACGACTGACGACCTAAAGGCTCCTGCCGTTGCTGTTGCCATGGCAAAACTTAAAAATATTGTTTCTGTTTATAATTTATGGAGCAGGATTGCAATTTGTCTCTCGTCTAACATTAAAAAAAAAAAAAAAAGCAGTTCCGTCTGACTGCCTCACGTTACCTCCGGAAATTAATTAATGGTCTGAGTATTTTAAAATTATATTGAAAAAGATTCATGCAAGTTGTGTTAAGAAATATTTTTCTCAATATTTTGAAGAACTAAGGCGGGTATGTTTTTCTTTTTCTCAACACAGTCTTTTGCATGATATTTAATTTATATTTTTCTACTTGGGGGAAAATATTTCGAGTGCAGTATAGAAAACAAATTCATTCTTGAAAACCTCACATCTTTCTTGAAACTATTTTTCTAAGGGTATCGTCTTATTTTAAATAGGTTAGACGAACTTTAGAAGGAAGGAGTTAGATCCCTAATACCACTAAATTGCTAGAAGAACCATTCCCTACCTACGTGTGCTGTGATTTCAACTGCTTGTGACTTGTCACGCATCACCCAGGAACATTCTCGACAGTGTTAGCCAACAAATTAACGGTTTGTGCAGCTTTTTTATGAGTTAAATAACTTGAACACGATACCTGGATTGCGATACTGATGCCTCTTTGACGCCGGCAAGCCCCATTACGGTGTAGATGATTGCATGCATAGAGTGGCGCTGAAAGGTGTTCGAGGTAATGGAGGCAACACGGGTCTCGCTTTCTGGAATCCGCCTAAACCTGTGAATCACCATCTGTCTCTCTCTAACTGCGCCGTGGCACCACACACACAGAATTACTCATCGTTTACTTAAAAGCACACGGACACGTTGCCGGGAGGTGTTGCGAGTGGACGCAATGAAGTAATGTCAGTCTTGGTCGCTACGATCCACATCTAGACACACATTCCACTATTCATCGCCTTGAGGGGCACTAAGTAGCCCCCGGGAAGTGCTAAAAGCCAAACCACATTCTCCCCCGGGGCCTGACTTGTCTGTCATGTGTTGGACGTGGCTGAGGCTCCAATTGTGTGGCAGAAATTAATTGTCATGAATTTGTAGAGATATAGAAAATATTAGTATTACCGGACAAAATTCTCTCAAATCGTAAGTACACATGCGTATTAAATCCCCAGACCTGGCGCCTCACTTTAGTGCCGCCGATCTACCCCCCACCCCACCCCCCATCCCCCCACACACACATGCACACGCACATACACTCAGGTGCAAGTGCTACGCTAAGTTTGAGTGTCATAACTCTCCACGCCCCTCCCTCGTGCCCCGGAGACCCAACTCCCACAGACCGGTCGGGGTGTAGATACAGTGCGTTCCGGGCCTCTAAACTCGCTTCCAACAAGACAAAGTATAATAGTTCATACATTATGGCGAGGGTCTGGGCCAGCACTGCCAAGGTAGGCCATTATACGGTCACGCGCACACACACACACACACACACACACACACTGGACAACGTCGGTACGAATCCCCACGCTACCACCTGGGATTCTTCAGTCACCGCCGAGTGGCCTAAGACTACCCACATGCTGTCCAGAAGACCATGCACCTATCATCCAGGACTCTAGAAGAAACCTTCCAGTGAATCAAGAATGAGTTCAGGGGGGCAGCATGAGCCAAGCATAACTGGCGCCACTATAAAAATTGCCTGCGCCACGACGGGATGGGGCGGATCATCTGGCCCTGAAGAAAGCCTACCGGCGCTATAGGCGGGAATGTAAAACACACACATAAACAAACACCTCCCCGTCCTCCCACACCTGAGCTGCCCGACAAATGGGAGAGCACACACTGTTGACAAATAAACCTGTAAACATTCAACGGAGATAAAGCACGTCATTTCTGAAGAGATTACTATTTACACTTCTTAAGAAAACAAGAAGTAAAACAATTTTGTCGCTAGCAAAATACGGTTGCTACAACATTACTGCTGATATGGAGAGCAAGTCCGGACAACCCAGCTTAAGTTACGATAGGAACATGATACCGTGAACATTTATAAGTGAAAGGCGGCGAGACCACTAACACCAGACAGGTAGACCGAGCCGCCCCCCTTTTCCAACAATACACATGACGGTGGCGATGACAAACAGGCGGCCAGCAACCGTAACTCTGTGTGGGACTCTGTGTTCTGTTATGTTATGCCCCTTTACGTATGAGAGAGAGAGAGAGAGAGAGAGAGAGAGAGAGAGAGAGAGAGAGAGAGAGAGAGAGAGAGAGAGAGAGAGAGAGAGGGTGGGGGGGGTGCCAGGAAAATCACTCGGTATTTATTGACTTGTTGACTCACTCACTGACTCACTGACTCACTCACTTACTTACTTACTCATTCACTCACTCACTCAAACTTGTTGACTCACTCACTCACTCACTCAAACTTGTTGACTCACTCACTTACTCACTCACTAACACTTGATGACTCACTCACTCACTCATTTACTCACTCACACACACACTCACTCACTCACTCATCCATTCACTCACTCGCTTTCTTTACTTTCCCCCAAAAATATAGGAGAAAATGTTCTTCTGAATCACAAAGAATTGTTGAAAGGGAGAACTACTCAGAAACTGCACCTCCACCTGCAATATTTTCCTTAATTACACATAAAGAAGGTATGGAATGAGTTTCGATCAAGGCCTCCTGAACAAGAAATAAGACAAAAAATCCTTAACAAATGTAACTGAGTGCTGCAAAAACGACTTTGAGAACGAGAGTTAACTTTCTTTGTCATTACTCCTACAACAAGAACTACTACTACTACTACTACTACTACTACTACTACTACTACTACTACTATTACAATAACTGCTACAACTACTACTACCACTACTGCTAATATTACTACTACTACTTCTACCACTACTACTACTACAACTACTACTACTTCTACTACTACTACTACTGCTATTACTATTACTGCTACTACTGCTACCACTACTACACTGCTGTTTTTGTTACTACTACTACTACTACTAGTACTAGTACTAATACTGCTACTACTACTTCTACTACAGCTACTACTATTTTTGTTTGTACTCTTTACTAGTGAGATGTCTCCACGAACGCTCCGTGCTTGACAGAACTGCCACTTGTATTGGGAAACCCTGAATAGGAAAACAGAAAACCTACAGACAGAGAAAACGCGGCATGGCATGGCCATCAAACCTAAATTCCAATCGTCTGAGAGGCATATGTGATCCTATGAGTCACTGGCCCTTACTTTAATGAGCGACTATTCTTACCCTAGTTCGATGAAAACACCAAAATGTATTTTGAAAATTCCGGATTCTAGTACTTGTGTGTGTGTGTGTGTGTGTGTGTGTGTGTGTGTGTGTGTGAATTTTCAGCCACATTTTTATCTGCAGTTTTCTTTTATTCACACCTCAAACTTTGCTCGCGTGAATGCACTCCCTGATGAAAATAAATCACATGTAGCAATATCCTACACAGCTAACTCCGAGTGTTTGTCTGAATATTCAATACAACTGAGAAAAAAAATAGTACAGTGGTCTAATTCAGAATATAGTTTGCTTACCACCGACGCATATTTTTCAACATCACTTTGTGTGTCTCAAAGCAACATCCTCTTTAATACTTACCTCCGTTTTAGTTAATACTTACCTCCGTTTTAGTTATACAGAAAGTACGCTTTTTGTTACAACAAAGAAAAAAAATAAACGAAAGATAGTACGATGCTAATTACAAAAAGAGCAAGCATACACAAAAACGCAGCCCCCCCACCCCCCACCCCCCCAACACACACACACAAAGACACACTGGTGGGAAGAGACAGACAAGTAGGCCGCGACACATCCACACGTGCGTACGTACCGAGGCCTAAATACAGTAACTGTGGTAGTCAGAGAGAAAGATGAAAATAGGCATACAAACGGACAAGCAGTCATGCAAGCTACATATATATATATATATATATATATATATATATATATATATATATATATATATATATATATATATATATATATATATATATATATATATAAACTGAGAGACCTAGACAAGCACAACAATGATAAGTGTAAAGTGAATAATGAGTGTGAATGGTGACCTATACGATGTAGAGCATAATATTGGAATGAAGGAGAGAGAGAGAGAGAGAGAGAGAGAGAGAGAGAGAGAGAGCATGTGACATAGGCAGTTTGTGCAGTGGTGATGCTCAGTTCCTGGAAGCATGCATAGAATTTTCCTCGACATTTTCATCGTTAGGGACTTGATGGGTCAATTAGGGAGTGTGGAATACGAAATAATAAAATATACGACCATAAAATTTAACATCCTTGAAAACTTTTCCATATACTACACATGGGTTAAAAATGTAGATAGGAAATTATACAAAAGGTGAGAGGCTGATGCAAAACACATCAGTCACATATGTCACGTATTGAGTGAATTCATTAAACACTACCTAAATAACTGTGTAGGATTGTGTGTGTGTGTGTGTGTGTGTGTGTGTGTGTGTGTGTGTGTGTGTGTGTGTGTGTGTGTCTATATATATATATATATATATATATATATATATATATATAGATATATATATATATATATATATATATATATATATATATATATATATATATATATATATATATATACCATATATATATATTGTTCGCGTGTAAAACGAGACAGAACAAGAGCAAAATTATAAAAATGTCTATGTTACATGCACGTGCAGAGAATGCGAGTGGAGAGTATACGGATAAAGGACACTTGAAAAGAAACATGAAATACCTAAACTGGTAATGAACAAAACAACAACAGCACTACGCACTATGCACCACATGTCTGCTGAGCTGGCTGAGCATTACCAACCCACCACACCTTTTTTTGTATTTCTTTATTACGTTTATCAATTACGGAGGCAATACGCACACACACTATTATTATGTGATTTTCCAGAAACTCGATACCAGTGTGCACCCTAATCAACAGCTTTCCTTAATGGGCTGTGCAGGCGTCAGTCCCAGGTGAGTTTTGATGATAGACTAAGCTTCTTTCCATTTGCGAGGCTTAATTACGAAAAAAAACAAGATTTATGTGTGTGAGTGTTCCTGTTTGTGAGTGTGTGTGTGTGTGTGTGTGTGTGTGAGAGAGAGAGAGAGAGAGAGAGAGAGAGAGAGAGAGAGAGAGAGAGTAAAGCTCATTATTTTTTTTTTCAAACCAGTAAAATACAATGTCAGATTTGTCTTTATCGGACATCGCTTATTATTAGTCGAATATAAACACCGTCAGATTTGTCATCACCCAAGACAGATTATCATTACTCACTAAGACCAATGATGATTAATTCTACGGTCGGTTTACGGCTCTACCATCATCATTATATATGCAGAATATGATTACCCTAAAATTTTGCACGGTGTTCATTTCTTCTCTCAAGTTGTCTTAAAATCCCGACGTATGCAATGAACAGGGGTAAGGTACAGAACTATCTAAAGGTAAGTCAACCGAAATGGGAAAACTACCGTTGTTCTCAATATTAAGAAAGAAACTGTACTTGGGGAGAAAGTAGTACGAACGCTCTTTTTCTTCCTGGATTACCTCGAAGCAGTGTCCTCAGCGGAGTTTCGTCCCCACCCTCCTCGCCCTTTCTTCCCGAGCCTCGCGTCCTGATCCTCCTGCCACAACCGCTTTCTCCGCCTCGTGCTCAGGGATCTTTATAACTCTTCCCTCTTAGGCGTTCAAAGTCCATTTATTTCGTTGCTAAGCTTCTCATCCAACACTCTGCCAAAACGAGAATTTCCGCCGCTGCTCCCGTATACCAGGCTTCTTGTCCCAGCACACTAACTGACTGCCCCTTCCACACGCACACCCTTACTGAGGATGAGGGTCTCCGTTTTTGCCTCTCCTCAACGGCTTCTACGGCTCTTTATCCCCTTCAGTATCTCTCTCTCTTTTTTTTTTTTTTTTTTTTTTGAAAGGCAGATATATAATTTTGCGGTTTTGCGGTTACATCAGGTTTTATCTTCAATAGTATATACATGCCTTTTCACTCATGTTTATTATGTTTTACCTTTTATTTTGATTCGACATCTTTAAAAGGTTGGGTTTGGAATGAGAGTTATTGGTATCGATCCTATCTTATCTCTCTCTCTCTCTCTCTGCGTTCCGTGTTTCCTACGCTTCCTTTTCGACTTGTTATTTGCGGCCTGTTGAGGGTTTTCGACGCCTCATCCTCCTGCTACACCGTCTTGGCCGAGCCTTCCGTCTTGGTGGATTTAGGTGAGTTTCCTGATGCAATATTTCTCTTTCAACCAATTTCTCCTCAAGGCCTTTCGTGCGCATTTTTACCATTACAAAGCTTTGATTACCTAAACTAACCTATCTTTTAGCACCTTTTGAATGCTCGAAGACAGATCGATTGATTTTCATGCATCAAAATCCCAGACTCACTAAAGGTAATAAGTAAAGCTGGGAGCATACGCTCCCACGGCGGTTCTCATCTTCGTGCCGTTAGCCCTCTGAGCCTGTGGTGGGAGAAAACCCTTAACCCGACAGAGGGTTACCACAGTTTACCTTTCCCAGGTTTCCCCAGGTACCCATTTGTCCATCATCCCGAAAGGAAGGATGAATAGCTGGGTGGGATTGCACGCCGACTGCACAGGCCGTGATTCGTATCCCGGCCCTCGCATTCGTAGTTAATGACGCTAAGCACTGCACCGCGGAGGAGAGATATTTATTCTTTGTCATGTTTTACCTTCACCAGATACACGACTTATGTAATATTTCTGCTGAGTCCACTAAGTATTGAATTTTCGTGTTACCATCAACCATACATTGCAAAATTCTAGTCATATAGATATTCGTAGAAGGAATATTTAACATAATCCTGATTGTCAAACTTTCAATGTACTCTTTTATCATAACTCCCCAAATAATCAGTAAGACGAACACTGACACTAATCACCTCATCTCTCTCTCTCTCTCTCTCTCTCTCTCTCTCTCTCTCTCTCTCTCTCTCTCTCTCTCTCTCTCTCTCTCTCTCTCTCTCTCTCTCTCTCTCTCTCTCTCTCTCTCTCTCTCTCTCTCTTGTTTGTTTAATGGTTTACGAAGTTATCCAAATATTGTCAGTTTTTTTTATCAATGTTAAAGAAGAGAAAAAACAATATAAATAAAGATAAATTCACACCGTCGCCCGAGTGGAATGGTTAACACCGCCTCCACTTGCTCCACCGTTAGCCATGCTAGTCATCGATGTATCTTCTAATTTTTCTTTAATTAATGACGTGTAAATTTTTCTGCCAATCTCCAAACAAATCTGAGGGTGAATCAGGCCGAAAACTTTATCATTACAGCGTCGCCAAATATCATATGTTCGCTAGTGATAATTTGAAATATTTTACGATATGTAGGATAATTATTATTATTAATACGGCCATGCATTATTCAGTTAAATAATCATATGACGATGGACGTGGAAAATAATAATTGTTTTGGTGTGGCTTGCTGACGTTTGGTTCACTTAATTGTTGAGTGGAGTGGAAGGACAATACAAATATGCTATATAGTTGTTCCCGTCTTATCTTTTTAATGACCTCCAGCCTAATAATTATATTTCAGGTGCCAATGATTAATAATAGTAACTTTGTAGTGCATATTGCCACCAGGAACATACATAGTGACACAGATCGATCACTTCCTCTGTGGCCTTCCGGAACTGTGTTCCGTCTCGGCTCTGCCGCCACCATTGGAGCCCAAGCGTCTCTTGAAGGAGTCCGCGGAACATCCACGGACCATCGATAATATAAGTGCATGTTTTTTTTACATGATCCTGTGACCCAGTGACTTTTTTTTTTTTGCACAAAACTAAAATATTTTACTTCATTAGTTGTATGGGGGGAAGGGGGACAGGGGGGACGAGTGGTTCAGAATAATCTCGCCGTTAAAAATGATAATAAATGACAGCTTGTACTTCGTCTTAAGTTTTGACTCGTGACGCTCGTTGAATACGAAGCTACAAACTAACTTCATCAAGAATGGCCTTGAGATAATGACTTACCACTACGCTACAAAGCTGAAATTGATGATTAAGACACATACGACCCATTAAATGTCGACAACGTCAGTAATTGATTTGTGACAAAGGAAATGTAGTGGACAAGGTGTGGCGATCGGTGACGCTTCGAAATACACTATTGGAAAAAAAAATTGCATGTAGGAGCTTCCCTGGAAAAGTGTGATAACAAATATGAAACATAATACGTTCGCATAACATCAATACATCATTATATTATTCACAAACATAAGCTCTTTGTTCGGCTTTGTTCGCTTTAACCTGGTCAACGTCCTCATGTCCTCATTAAAATTAAAAATAAACTGTTTTAAAAATATTTTGAACTAAGTATTGTCACGAAATTAATTCTGATGAAAAATATATGTTCGCCAAACAATATTATTTTGATTGCATACTGTGACAATATTGGGATAAGTTTTTAGATGTTCAACAAACATTATATTAAATGATTACTGATAAAATCTTCTGCTGCTTCTACCTACTGCTCGAGTTAAAAACACTAATTAATTACTAGCACCTGAAGTATCCCTGCAGCTGCGACATGCACCCAGAAGCAGTTGCTTATCTGCGGAAAGTATAAGAAATTGCTGGAAATAAATTCATGTTGAAGTGACCTCGGCAACGACTCATAGAGTGATGTGAACGACGCAGTGCACCCCCAACATTGCTTCTCACACACCCAGCGTATTGTGCTTGGCCACCCTGCTATTGCAACAAACATAGAAGACTCTGGAACATATTAGAGAATACCATAATATCAGAGTGACCGAATAACTGACTCACTGACTGACAGGCAAACTGCCGTACTGTCTGACGAACTGATTACTTAACTGATTAACTGACTGGCACTGAATGACTCAAAGAGTAACTGGCTGACTGACTTATTACTTGAATCACTGACTTGGCACTGACAGTCCAGCTAGCCGATGGACTGCCTGATGTTAACCGATTATGTTTATTGGTTGACTGAGTGAGTGAGTGAGGGAGGGACTGAGTGACTGAGTACCGACATTATTAACGACTGACTGACATTTGACATGGTCATTTTTCTGTACCAAACTAGAAAAACATCAGAGTTTTAACGGTCACTATCATGTTTACACCAAAAAATCTGAGTGCTGTACATTATTCATGTCGTTGTAATGAACACAGTCGGAAAAATAAGAGCATTCATCGATGTATCTACAACACTCTATCCCGTGGTTAATAGAAATGCATCAGTGCGGCCTCTTGGGTAAATATTTCCGTCATGCAAGAAAAGAGAACTTAAACAAGTCTGGCATGGTGTCATGCTCTCCAAATCTCATAGTAGTGGTGGAAGGAGGTGTTGAAAATTTTGCCACTCAACATTCCTCAGGCTGGCACGCCGCTGCCTCAACACGATGCATTCCTCTGTCCATCCAATCAGAGCGCAGGAGGTTGTTTACAATGCTGCCAAACATATCGTATGCTGCCGGCAGCAAGTATTATACTTATTTCATAATTCTAATTTAAATCATAACACATACATCTTTAGCATCTTATAATATTACATTCATTATATGGACTTTTAAAGGAACAACATAGAGCATGTGACGATTGTTTATGTGGGAAAAAATGTATTTAAATTTCCTATTTTTTGCATTTCCTCGTTTCTTAAATACTACCAGTAGGTCAAGTGTACGGTAGCTATGAGAAAAATACGTGATTTTTAAAGAATAGTAAAAACCTAGTAAGAAAAATTATTTGGATGTACGCCGCATGCATATTTATTTTGGTAGTTCCACCAGGGCCACCAGATGGCAGGTAGAGCTCAGTGAAGGACCAATTAAGGAAACTGCCGAGATGAAATAAACAAAACAAGATGTCATAACCCAGAGATGTCACGACCCTATTGCCCCTGAGGCAACCTTCTCCCTCCCCCCCCACTGCTGTCCTTCCTGTTACTCGTTCCAATACCAACCCCAAAATCACTACCTGGGTGTGTTTTCCTGCAGTATTGCAGCGAAAACAGCGGATTCTATTCCGAGGTGTGCCTTTCTTTTAGGTTTTCTTTAATGAGATTTTTATTCGCGAATGACCGAGTGATAAACCAACAATATAACTAAAAAAAAAAAAATTATTTGGATGTAAATTTTATCCAGAATACCATCAAAAAGTAAATACAAATACTAATGTATTATATATATATATATATATATATATATATATATATATATATATATATATATATATATATATATATATATATATATATATATATATATATATATATATATATTATTCTCCTGTCACTCGTATCATGACTTACTGTGCTCAGCAATGATAAGTAGCTTTATATGAAATAAAGAGACTTGGAAGTCATGTGGAACATATTACA
>NC_066543.1:9333728-9351228 GCF_024679095.1 Eriocheir sinensis
AGATCAGCATTTCCCAACCAAGGGGAAATTTCAGAATTCCAGGGGGGATACTTAGCCAGAGGGAAATATATATTACTAGCAATTAGTCGACCGAGAAAAAAAATCCCATATAATGCGGCTATTGACTTTTCTTCAAGTATATAAAAATAAAAATCAGTCATGAAAGAGAGGGGTGAAAGAGAGATGCGAGGACTGAGATGTGCGAGAAATGTATGTTTGGGGAGGGAAGACTGAAAATTCTTCTATCATGGCCTTGGAGGGAGTTCTCGGCGGAAACAGGCGTCAGAGCATTGATTGACTGATTTGTGCTATTAAGCAAGTAAATTCTGTGTTTGGCTACTATTTGTTTATTATGTATGTTGTATTATTAAGCAAGTAAATTTTGTGCTTTGGCTACTTTTTTCCTTGTCCACATGAAGGGGGAAATCCGGATGGTTGAACTGATTGAAGGGGGAAACGACAGAAAAAGGTTGGGAACCACTGGGATAGATAGCGAGGCAGCGAAACATCCTCCGCCCTCCTCCCCTGCCTTGGGGGGTGTCTGTGGTAGGGGTAGGGCAGGGTGAAGAGCTTGAGGCGGCGCGCCGCTTTGGTGGCCGGCAGCGGTAGATAGGTTTTTATGGACTTGTTTCTCTGATATTGAGACGCGTTGAGGCGCGGCACGTAGCTCCCCACACACGCCTCGCCTCGTGCAGGTTTACCGCTCGCGGGTCTGCCTTTTTTGCCGAGCTGCATGATAAATCAGTTCACGTGATGTATTCCTGCAGTAAGGTGAGGTAAGAATCTCATTTATCGTCATCAAATCCTAATTCCTTATGCCACGAACCAGCACTGCGTTACACCATTGCTACTGATATGACTGTCTCTAAAGTTCCCCTGAGCTGCAAGAAGATAGGAATCACGTGAGGCCTCCATGCATTGAGGCTAGCAGTGGCTGGCAAGACGATCTAATTTGATCCGTCAAGACTCAAAAACTACTGCTTTGATAAATGAATATGTTACACTAACGCTTCTGTTTTTTTCTATGTTCTGCCAATCTGCAGGAGAAAACGGCTTCCGCGATGTAGATGTTGGTATAAGCACACAGATGTAATAATCATCTGATATAGGACTTAAAAACTTGAATACAGGAAGAAATCAAAAGCAAATATAGTCACACACAGAAACCGCAGCATCTCCCAAAGCCTAGATGCCCCTTCCCTGCATGAGCTGGCAGACCAAATTTGTTCCGACGGCCAACTTGCAAACTTCTTCGTGTTGTTCTCCTGACAGACAGACCAAGAAGAAAAACTATCGTGTTTACGACAGGGAGAGGTGGGAATTCAACAATCACGTATGAGAATTTCCCTTCCCTCAGCCTTCGTATCTCTCTCTTCTACTTCGTCTCTGTCTCGCAATAGCTCGTTCCTCCCTTTCGTCCCCGCATCGATCCCGGCTACTCCCTCGCCGCCCCGTAACATTCTTGTCACCTATTTTACTCGAGTGCCTTCTCCTATGTTCGTCACAGCCCTCTCCTATTTACATGCAAAAATATAAACTGCGTGTGTGTGTTTGAGGGTTTATAGGTTTGTATGTATGTATGACTGTGTATCAATCAAAGTACGTATGTATGCATAACACTGACTGTATATGTATGAACCCAATTACAAACGCCCTCGTGTCAAATGAAAGGGAATGTTTTTCGTTGAATTGTAAATTGAAGAAATCTAAATACATATAATCTGCATGCAGAAATGAACACCAACAACTCTATAGTGAGAAAAATATAAACACAAGCAAAACACGAGAGGAAATAATAGTGGCTGATAATGTCAGTTATTACAATAAACGAACAAGTAGTACAAAAAATGTTGAAAGAATACGGGAACCCAATGCTGCCAAGATCGTTTTGTATTTAATATCAACGCGGTGACTATACTGATAAAGCAACTTCGTCACGCCAATATAGATGATGAGATGCGTACTACCGTAGCCATGTGTGTGTGTGTGTGTGTGTGTGTGTGTGTGTGTGTGTGTGTGTGTGTGTGTGTGTGTGTGTGTGTGTAAGGGCGATAAGTTGCCTCTGTGTCGCCCATCCAATATCTCTGTTCTCGTACCGGCAAATTTACATAATAGAGAATACAATAAAAGTCCTCTAGCTCGAACTCCACAAGTCTGAATTTCGAAGGGTCCAAATTCGTGAAGGCAGAAAATTGAAAGCTGAAAAAAAATCAACTGTTTAAATTTGGGTCCAAAAAATAATTGGTCAAAACAATTAATAATCCGATGTCCGGGGAAACGAACCTGCTGTTATTCGGATTAATAAAAAATAACTTCGCTCTACCCAAGTCATAATGAAAAAGAAAATTATCCGTTTCATGTCATATACGACAATTAGCAAGAAGTTGGCTTTGTGGTTGTTAATCCAAGACATTTTTTTTTATTTTGTTACCGATAAAGGGCGAAACCTAAGTCGTGGCTAAAAAGGAGACGAGATGGACAAGGATTATTTCATAGGTTTGTGTGAGCGCGCGAGAAGCTGGCTCAGTGTCGGCGGCCCTCCCTTGCCCGCCTGTTACTGTGCACGCCGGGTCTTCTCGCGAGGAAAATTATTCATGGGTATGTGCGCTTTCATTTTATTTCGAAACTCCTTTTTTTTTTCGTGGCAAAATGATTCTACGGATACAATTTTATGCCGAGTCGGGTGCGTGTGCGTGCATGTGTGTGTGTGTGTGTGTGTGTGTGTGTGTGTGTGTGTGTGTGTGTGTGTGTGTGTGTGTGTGTGCATGAGTGCGTGATGCAATTTTTTTTACGGCTGAATGCGTGAAAAGTGTCGATGATGGTGCTGGTGGCGGTGTTGATGGTGGTAATGGTTAAATTGGTGGGGGGGTGTTGTTGTCTGTTGGTGTTATTTTTGTCATTTTGTGGTGGTGGTGGCGGTGGTGGCGGTAAGGATAAAATTTGTTGTGAGTGGTCGGGAAAACAGGCGGCGGTGACAGTTGTGATGGTGGGAATGGCGGAGTAACGGCAATGATAGTGATGGTAATGGTGAATGTGGTGGTGATGGCGGAGATGACAGTACGAGAGGTGAAGGTAATGGTTGTGGTGGTGACATCTCAGGAGTGATGGAAATGGTGACAATGTTGGTGACTATGATGGTAATGAAGATAGTAGCGTAGGCTTTGATGAAGGTGATGGTTCAATGAGCTTCGGCAATTAATGTCACACACACACACACACACACACACACACACACACACACACACACATACACACACACGGACGGATGGACACCCCTTTACACCGACATAACAACAGCAATTTTTTGTACCTGTTTCATAAATGTTGTCGCTCGTTTGAACACGCGTCAAAAAAAAAAAAAAAAAAAAATGCACGAATGATTAAATAATTACATATGTTTTTATTCCAACACACACACACACACACACACACACACACACACACACACACACACACACACACACACACCACTCCGTGGCGCAACTGGTTAGGGCGCTGCGCTACCAGGTTTCACGGCCCGACAGGACGGTGGTTCGAGCCCACTCAGGCCGGATTCTTTCCGTTGACTAGGAGTGGTTACTGTTTCCCCTTGAGCAAGGGGGATGGGGTGTGTGGTGTGTGAGGTTCTGGCAGTACCCATAGATCGACGATAAAGAGCACTTGCTCATGTCGGGAGGGTACCTGCTAAGGATTACGAGTCCAACACGTGATCAGGCCGTGGTGAATTACACACACACACACACACACACACACACACAAACACACACACACACACACACACACACACACACACACACACACACACACACATACACACCTCATTGCTTCACACTTACCATTTGATATCTCGAATACCCTCATTAGATTCCTCTTTACCCTTCTCTTCTATATTCTCCTCCTCCTCCTCCTCCTCCTCTTCCTCCTCCTCCTCTTCCTTCTCCTGCTTTTCCCTCATCCTCCCGCTTCTCTGTCCATTCTTCAAAAGACTCCCTTGAAAATTTGCAGTCCTCCCTTTAACGCCACACTAAACCCGGTGCTTTATGGCGACGAGAAAACGGGTCCGGGCGGTGAGAAAGTCGAGAGGTCGGTGGGGGAAAGCGTCTCTTGCCCCTCCTTCTTTCCCTCCCTCTCCCTCTTGCTCCTAATGTGGTAATGTGTTTGTGTCCCGCCGACGATCAGGAAGATATTACTTAGCGGGAGGGGAAGCGGGGAAGGGGAAAAAGGGTGAGGGTGTGTGTAAGGTGATGGTGAATAGTTTTTTTTTTTTTTTTGGTGTATGTGTGTGTGAATGGTATACGTGGTTGGGAGAACGATGGTTGTGGTGGTAGTGGTCATGGTGGTGATGGGAGTGTTTAGGGAAAGAGTAAAGTGGATGTGATGGTGGTAATGGGTATGGAAGTGGTGGTTGATGGCAGGAGTGGAGTTGTGGTGGTGGTAGTGGCCATGGTTGTGGTGGTGGTTGTGAATAGAATTAGTTTGTAGTAATTTAGAGAGAGAGAGAGAGAGAGAATTATAAAGTGTTAGGAGCTGAAAGCGTCTCGACAGTATTTTGCTAATGAGAACTCCTCCTCCTCCTCCTCCTCCTCCTCTTTCTCTTCCTCCTTTTCCCCCTCTTCCTCCTCTTTTTCTCCTTTCTCGTTCTCCTGCACTAAACGGAAATAATGCTTGGAAGTTAAAGGAAATATACGCAGCGAAAAGCTAAAAAGAAACAACTCGAGAGAGAGAGAGAGAGAGAGAGAGAGAGAGAGAGAGAGAGACCTATATCTGTCTTCACGTTATTTATGTATATTACCCCTCCCACGACACGTGTTATCTGAGCGAAACATTTCTATGAAGATGATATCCCTAATTCTTCCAAGCATTTTGTCTCTTGGCCACGGCGGTCCAAAATACAGTCAATTATTCACATTTGTCAGCTGCTTCTCACAAGATTATCAGACAAGGTGGGATGTCTGATCTAAACCTAGGAGTGGGTGTGTATCGGGGCTAAGTATGGTGTTGTGACTTGCCGTGGGAGGAAGCTAAAAGGATCCCGTTGCAGAGGCTTAATCCATGATCGTCAACCCTTTGTAAGTACACTACATATTGACATTATCATGGATGACTGACCGATGCTTTTTTAATAAACCTCAAGTAAAAGGTGAAAATACCCTGCAGTCATTTAGTTAAGCGTGTTTCTAGTAATTTTTCGTTAGGATGTATTAAGAGAAACTGTTCACGCTAAGTTAAAGGACTACATGTAAGAGTTTAAGTAAGACTGAAGTGCTGAAGTGCAGACTAAACTAAAACTGGCATAGCATCATCATCCAGGCAACCATTATCTTCATCCACCGTCTTCTTTTTCCATTGTGTAGCCAGAAATTTCTATCCACCATGCTCTTGTATACCAGTCACTTCACACACACTCCAGCTCGCCGTATTCAAACCAACCCCGTCCCTTTCTAAAAACAGGGTCGACTCCATTCTTTGCGTTCCATCTCGTCCCAGTCTTTCCCACCTCATCCCTGTATCCATTCCATCCCACTCCACTTCACTCCACTTAATCTCGTTCAATCCCGTGCCGTTCCCCTCCGCCCCACCCCACCCCGATCACGGAAAGTTGGAAAGGAAAAGAAAACGGAAAGAAGAATCCATTAATTTCTTACATAAAGAGCGTCAGTTAGTAGAAATTGAAGCTTTGAAATCATTAGTGTGACTCTCTCTCTCTCTCTCTCTCTCTCTCTCTCTCTCTCTCTCTCTCTCTCTCTCTCTCTCTCTCTCTCTCTCTCTCTCTCTCTCTCTCTCTCTCTCTCTTAATTAAATTTCGTCTGTATCTTTAAACTTTTCATCTTCCTCCTTTTCTTTGCTTTTTTTTACCTCGTTCTTCTCTTTTTATTTTTTTCCTCCTATTTATTCACTTCTTCCGTTATTCATCCATTCCAACTAAAAATCGTTTATCCAACTATTTAATTTTCTTTTCAAGGCTTTTTTCATTTTTGTTTTTATTATTTTTCTTCTACACGATCAACTTTACTTTAGCATCCATCTCTTTTCGGCCTGTTTCCATCATTATTTAGTACATAACGCGCCCCTCATAACCCTTTCATCCCTTACCATCCTGTCGTCTACTTTCTTCATCCGTTTCTCGTCTCTGTCTTTCTAACCTTACAATAGTTTATTGTTTCCGCATTCCTCCTTCATTATACCGTCCTTCAATTTTTTTTTTTTACAATCGCTCAACCTACTTTTCGATTCCTTTCTTACACAGCTTTCTCGTTCTTAAACCTTCACAACCAACAATCATTCTGCTCGTTGTTTCTTTCCTTGTCTTTTCTATCCCGTCTTACTGTCATCAAAAGCCGACTACCACCAACACACACCTCACTCCTCAGCTTCTCCCGAAGAGCTCACTATTATAGCTTAGCACAGTGCTTCAAATAATTGTTAGTCATATTTTACAATGCAACGAAATATATTAATAGAACATTTATTTGTATTCATAGATTATGCGAATTAGAAATGAATAAAACAAAAAAAATCAGCAAAAAGGGGGAAATATACTGTGGAAATTAGTAAACATGACAAAAGCATTGTGTTGGATGGATATTCTGGTCGAATGCTTGTTGATGGATTAGTTCAGTACGCACGACTGTCGCGTTCATTATGTTTTGTTTATGGCATATTTATGAGGTGGAATACTTCATGAATGTATAAAGTCCTGCCGACTAATCCTCAGGGAATATCGTTATGCACCCCATCTTTAATTCAGTGACGGCGAAAATCAGAGACCATGCGTGGGCGCGCGTTTGTGTGCGTGAGTGTCTGTAATGCACCACGGCTTGATTACGAGTTGGACTCGCAATCGCCAGCAACCCGGAAAGAGCAAGGCTCGTTATAGTCGATCTCAAGGTATTTCCGGGACCTCACATACCATACACCCCATCCCACTTGCTCAAAGGGGGACAGTAACCACTCCTTGTTAGCGGAAAAATCCCGGCCTGAACGGGGCTCGAGCCTCTGCCTATCATGCCGAGAAGTCTGGCAGCGCAGCGCTTTAACCAAATGAGCTACGAAGCTACGGTGTGTGTGTGTGTGTGTGTGTGTGTGTGTGTGTGTGTGTGTGTACAGCGGTGCTCGGCCTCGCAACACCCTGCCTCGCCACCGGAGGGTGAACGCCACTCCTTCAACACTAGCGGCCCTTTTCAAGGCTTGTTTTTTTCTTTCTTTTTTTCTACAGTAATGGAGCAACGTGACGTTACGAAACGGGACAAAGATGCCAACAATAACCATGAGTAGTCATTTTACAGGGAAACATATATTTTCAATTGTACAAATTATGATTTCAGGTCAAGTAATTCATTTAAAAGCTGGAACACCATGCTTATCAATGCCTCTGAGGGTGATGCTACCAATATTTTTTCCGTGAACTAAAGCTAGAAAAAAGTTGCAGTGGTAGAGTTACGCCACTCAGCGACAGGTGACTAATGGACCGGCGAGATAAGAGCCGCATCTCAACAGGCCCGCGGGGGGCGCCAGTCCCCTGGGTGCCTCACTGACACACCTAAACGTATTCACGAATAAATGTTGGATTATTTTTCATCGCGATTTTTAGCTTTCAGAAGTGCATCAGTTCCCAAGCAAAATATAGCAAACTCAGTTTCGCCAAGTTTGTGGATTTTTGTTTTCCTTACCTTTAACTTGGTCTTTGATAATATATCTAATTAGCTTGCCGCACGAACGGCCTCGGCAGGCTCTTTGACGACTCCAGGCGCCGCTCAGCGAGGCGGCGGCGGGGCTGCGAGGCCCCTCGCCGCGGCGGCGGACGGGAAATCGTATTTTGCTCACATTCACTTTACGTCGTCAAACACACCCGACATCCACTTCCTGCTGTCAATGCCGAGACGTCTCACTCGTGTTCCTTGATTTTCTGAGTAATATGATTTTTCATGTCATCACTTCCTTCAAGGTGAGTATGACATGAAGGCATAGCGCTGCGTGTCGTACACCGCCGAGTTTGCTCTCATTATCATTACGAAGTGTTTCCCTTGGCTGAAAGGTGACTCGAGGCGACAAGATTAGCGGCTGTCAAAGCGCTTAGTCTTTTATTTTAAAACAAAAACTATAAACGTTTTTTTCTGTAACTGAGTAAGCTAGAAACTTGACATTGCTCAAGGTCAAGAAATGTCTTACAAGTGTTTGTCTGTGCATGAGTGTGAAAGATTTTTTCTTCCCCTTAACACTATCCATGTGTCAAGGGCAACCCGCAAGGCTACAGGAACTGAGATGAAGTTGAAACTCCAGGAAAACGGCGACGCATCTTGGCGAGAAAGAGATAAATGAAGATGAGCACCAAGCGCGAGAGTGTACAACCCACGTGTTCCGGGCTCCTGGTGCAGAAAGTTGCGTTTCCAGGATATGCTCGCCGATTCTCAACCGTCATGGGAATTAGTAGTATACATAGCAGAAAAAAAATACTCTAGAATAAATTGGTGATGTATAAATATTAGTATTAAAATACTGTGTGATAA
This sequence comes from Eriocheir sinensis, assembly GCF_024679095.1. Taxonomy (NCBI): domain Eukaryota; kingdom Metazoa; phylum Arthropoda; class Malacostraca; order Decapoda; family Varunidae; genus Eriocheir; species Eriocheir sinensis. The sequence goes on from NC_066543.1 coordinate 9,342,236, forward strand.
TCACTATTCCTTTTATCCATCGCCTCAGCTTTCCACAACTTTGTCATTTTAAGGGGGTACTTATTACAATGACGTGTACGAATTATTTTCCTTTGTCTGAAGGGTCATTTACTGTGGTGGGCAAGCATTTAGAAGTTATGTTTTGCTGAGGCACAGAGCCGCTGTCCATTCTCCTGTTCGTGTTCCTAAGACCATCCCAGATCTCCAGTGAGGACCAACGGTCGGATTGTTTCAGCACTGCCCGACACTCAAACGCAGAGCAGCAAAGGGAGTGAGTTTTGAAAGAAAAATAAATATCAGTATTCACACCCTGAACGGAGAGAGAACTATGTTGCTCCAAGCCACTCTAGCAACAACAAAAATATATAAAATATTTTCTACTGACGCAAAAGTACGCAGCTGATGAAAAAAAAAAAAAAAAAAAAAAAAAAAAAGTAAAAACAAGTATGTCCACAATCGTTAAAAAATATTTCAAAGTTGTGGAGACAGATTTACCGCAAATACTTTACCAACTTGAATTAAACATACTTTTAAAATTATAATGGGTGATAAAGTATTCTGCTTACACTCTCTCTCTCTCTCTCTCTCTCTCTCTCTCTCTCTCTCTCTCTCTCTCTCTTCAATTTTCACATCATTCTACTTCCACAGCAAGGGCTCCTCGACCACAAGCGCCTGAAGCACAGAACACTATTTCTATGTCCAGTACACGGCAGCAACGGCACAAGAATTCATCCTAGCGCCGTCCTCGCCCAACCTTTGATGCCGCAAAACTCCGCACACACTCCGCCCAATTCAAAGGAAAACTGGCGCGACTAAAAATGGGGGGCAATTCCACCGCCACCAACCCGGGAGCAACAAGAGACCAAACCTGTCCTCGTCCTCCTCTTCCGCGAGTGGGTTTCAAAATTTCGCCAATTCGCTGAGGATTTAATGTGGCGGAGTTTGGGCGTTTTGTTCATCAAATAATGCTCTCTCCTCCATCCTCCCTTCTCCTTCCTCCTCCTCCTTCTCTCCTCGTCCGGTTTCCCCCTCCGACGTGAGGAACAGCGCAGTAAGAGCTCCTCCGCCTCCCATACTGACGGTCCGTGAAAAGTGATTCTGATTTACGGCGCCATTTTTCAGTCTGTAAGATGGTAATGTATTTAACTAGAGATTAAAGACTTGCGAGACACACCCAGTGGACTCGACCTTCTCCTTCTTTTGGATTATTTTTGTTTTCCTTCTCCCTTGCCGCGTTTTCTTTTTCCTTCTCCTGCTCCTCTTCCTAATCCTCTTCCTCCTTTTCCTCCTCTCGTTCCTATTACTATCCCTTTCTTTCCCTCCCTCTGTTTTTCTCTTTTCATTTCTCACTTCAAACCACAGTCTTTCTCTTCCTTCTTTTTTTGTTTATTTTCTTTCGTATAGATGTTTCCCTCCTCCTCCTCCTCCTCCTCCTTCTCGTTCTCCTTCTCCTCTTCCTCCTTTTCCTCTTTATTTTCCTTTTCCTTTCCCTCTTCTCCTCCTCTTTCTCTTCCTCCTCTTCCTCTTCCTCTCCCTCTTCCGCATCCTTCTCCTCTTCTTCTCATCCTTTTCCTTCCTTCCTTTACTTCTCCTTACACCTACTCTTCCTTTCCTTTTCTTGCTCTTTTTCTTGCAACACAAAAAGTCTACAAAGAACGCAATTGGACAAAGGTGGAAGTTGTACGCGGCGGCAAAATCTGCGCGTTTTTCTTGCAGAAGGACGAGAAAAGAAGACGCTCGCCACGACAACCAACACCACCACGACCGCTACCACCACCGCCACCACCAGCCACCATCAATAACACCTCCACCACCATAGCACACACTCATCGCTCCTAACCCCTTCAGCCTTTCCCTGCAAGCCGCCTATCGACACTCATCAACCTTACCGCTGATTGCCCTCATGAAATGGAAGATACAGAGAGGGGACGCATTTTTTCTCGCACTTCGTTTCAAGCTTTCTTTCTCATTTACACAAGCAATGATTTTAATGAAGCTAGTCTGTCTCTTTACACTGCCATGAATCAACCTCTCTCACTTCAGGATATTAAGAATTTAGTCGTTTTACACGAGCAAGAATCAAGCTTTTTACGTAAACTATAATCAAGATTTTCTTATCCGGGTGGGAATTAATCTTTTTCACAGTCAAGTTTTTTTATACATAAGTTAATCAAGCTTTTAACATTCGCACGTCTCAAGCTCCTTACACCGACAAAACCCAAACATTATAAACGGGGAAGATTTTTTTTAAGCTGGGAAGACTCAAGCTTTTTACGCGGGCAAGAATCAGGCTTCCTCGTCTCTCCGGAGGCGACGAGATGCAGAATTCTCGGCGCGCACCTCCCCCTTCCTCGTCCCCGTCGCTCAAGCCGGGGCCTTTTACACACTCTTACTGCACAAACTTTGGCCCAAACTTTCTTTTCCCCGCATGAAGTGATGTCAGTCACGCCAGAACTGGGAAGTCACAAGGATATCAAGGGTCAACACGCATGCGCGGACAACGTTACGATCATAAAACCGTCGCGACTCTGCCTGTTGATTCAGTATCTCCTGATGTTCCGCGTGGGTCTCTAGCGCGCCGCCGCCCCTCAGTTCCCAAGACCTCACACTCCTTCGCTCCCCTCATTCCCTAGCGAGTGTGGCCGTTTTAACACGTCTTCCCCCTCCCCTCCCCTCACTTACTAACAAAAACATAATGTGTGGATGCTAAAGATACCTAGCTCGTCTTTGTTTAGTCTAGACGAAAACTTTTATGGTTTAGTTAAGTCGCCCCTGCTGTGTGTGGCGGGCCAGTGGTTCGCGATGGTCCGGTGTGGTGGACACGTGGTGGTGTGGTTCGCCCCGGTGGTGCTTCTCCTCCAGCAGGTGACGTGTGAGAAAGGTGAGTGTTGTGATGCTGGTGATGTGATATTGACGGTGGTGATGCAGATGGTGATGATACTGGTGGTGATAACGATTATGGTAGTGAGGGGGAGCCGTGGCATGATGATATATCCCTTGGAATGGAGGTGCTCAGCTAAGAAAGACGGCGATGAATAAAAATGTTACCTGCTACGTGTGTGTGTGTGTATATGTGTGTGTGCTGTGATGGTGTGTTTGTGTCAGTGGTGGTTGATGGTTCTGATTGTGGTGGTGAGGGCAACCAAGCTCCGGCTGAAGACAACCTGCGACATGGACGTGTTAAGTTTAGAAGGAACATAAAGAAAGATGTTACGTGTGTGTTATGGTGATGTGGGCGTGTCAGTGGTGGTGACGGGACTCATGCGTGATGGTGAGGCAGGTGTTAGGAGAAGGAAGGTGATGAGAGGCGGGTGTTGTGATGGTGTTAGTGGAAGTGGTGGTAATGAAACTCGGGCATGATGGTGATGGCAATGGAGGTGAAGCCTGGCTGTCCCCGTCGCCCTCATTCCCGTCAGCAACAGAAAACATAAAAAGGCCCCAAAATAATGCAATACACATTCATGAACTCTCGACCCAGCAGGAAGACGAGAGGTGTAATTTACTTCGCTGGAATACTTACCGTGTCTCTCCCTGGCGCCCTCCCTCCCGCGTCGAGTTTATTGCCTCTGGACAGCCTGCAACAGCGAGACGGGGAGACATTAGTGATGAGAGGACGCGAGGCCGGCTAAGTGACGACCCTCATATACATACTTGCCTTGAAAACTGCAAAGACGTAAAGCTCCCACTCTTTTGAAGCAACCTCGCCTTTTCCGTCCAGTTACGAGTACATGATTCCTTGCTGAGCTTTATGATCTTTTTTTCTTCTTTACCTTCTTTTTATCATTGTTATTATTATTATTATTATTATTATTATTATTATTATTATTATTATTATTATTATTATTATTATTATTATTATTATTATTATTATTATTATTATTATTATTGTTGTTGTCATCATTATTTTTATTACTGTTATTATTATCAACGGACTAATATATAATCACTATGTACCCATGAGGATATCCTTAGGTAAATACATTAAACTTACCAATTTATAAAAAAAAAATTAATAAAAGACGACTGAATGATGGCGAACTATATAAAAAAAATATATATTGGACTGCCTGAATTATCGACGGCGATCACATTAAAAAAAAAACTTCTCTGCACTTGAAAACGGACCATGAAAGCTCCCAGATAGAACCCGAAGTAACTCAGTGACCTAACCTAGACCATAAAGACTTTAAGTGCGTAACTGGACTGGGCTTGGGAGGTGGTCGGCCCCAGGTCATGAATGCCTAGTTTTCTGTTCCCAGCGCGGGGCTTTACGACACCTTTACGACAGAACACGAGAAAAAGGGTTCCAACGGCGGCTGATACGCTATCTTCCGTACACGATGTTCCATTACTATTATCAATATTATCACTGTTATTGATACTGTTGTCATCATCATTATTGTTATATGAAACAACTATACTGTCCGGCTTTCTGATCCCTCCCACGCCTCCTCCTCCTCCTCCTCCTCCTCCTCCTATTTCTTCTTCTTCTTCTTCTTCTTCTTCTTCTTCTTCTTTCTTCCTCCTCCTCCTCCTCCTCCTCCTCCTCCTCCTCCTCCTCCTCCTCCTCCTCCTCCTCCTCCTCTTCGTAAATTATCCTTTCCGTCCTTTCAGAGCTCATCACCAGTGGAATGTCAAAGAAATAACAACATCATTATCAAAAGAAAATTACTACCGAGCACGGACGGACGAACACACACACACGCGCGCGCACACACACACACACACACACACACACACACACACACACACACACACACGCACAGAAACCGAGGGAGAGGCTGCCTTTCAAAAGACATGCAGGGAAGGGATCACGGCCACAATGCAACACAACACAGCACAATACACTTCAGCCTCCGTCAGGACTCCGCTACACACACACACACACACACACACACACACACACACACACACACACACACACACACACACACACACACACCTTCCTATTACGACCGGTCTCTTCCTCCTCCTCCTCCTTCTCCTCCTCCAGAAGCACTCCTCAACACCCAAACTCATCCCACAACTCAACAACAACCCCATTCTCACTCCCGCAACACCACGGTTCTTGCACACACCCTCGCGACACACCGTCCCTGCACCCTCCCTCTCCTCCTCCTCCTCTTCCTTCCTGCCTTTCCCTCACTTCTGTTTTGATCACTTCTCACACCACCTCTTCCTTCCTTCCTTCTCTGCGGCCCCGCACGTTCCCTTCCTTACTTCTCATGTTTTCCTCCCTCAATACGTCTTTTGTGCTCCTTTTTTTCTCCCTAACCTCCATCTACGTTGCCCCTGCCGCTACGTTTCCTTTACTTCCCTCAGCCTTTCCTTTCTTTCTCGTTACTTTCTCATTCCTTTATCCGTTCCTCTGCCTCCCATGTTCTCCATACCACCTCCCTCGCCTCACTTCAGACTCCTCCTTACTTTCCTCCCCACCACACTGCCTCTCTCCGTACCTCCGATGCCTCCACTTCCCACTCACCCACCCTCACCTCTCTTGCCTTCCTGCCCACACCACCTCCCTCATTTTACCTCACGCTGCCACCCTGACACAAAGCTGGTGCCCGGTGCAGTAGAGCGTCTGTCCTCGCCACCGACACACACATTCTCATCTCACACACACACAGAAGCTAAGGAGAAAATATTGGTAGCAAGAGACACACTCGGAATAAACCACACAAGAAATCTTGGAAACTTTGGGAAAAAGGACACATGAAACACGGCGCACAAGAACAACAACAATAATGATAATAATACAATAGCGAGATGGGAAAAAAAAAGTCTGACAATGAGAGAAAAAAATGAGTATTAAAGAAAGAGAGGAAAGTCAGTGAGGCGAAATTCGAAACAGAAACCACACAACACTTCTCATAAACTTGAAAAGCTTTGCGCATAATAACGATAAAATAAAACAAAAATGATAAAAAACAAGAATATATACGCGAGGCAAAAAGAAAGGAATTAAGTCGAAGAATGTAGCAGAAAACACAACACACTGCTCGTAAACTTGGAGTTGACGACATGAAGTTTTGCGTATATGCATAATTTAAACAGAGATAAAAAAAAAAGAGAATCCGGATATGTACGCATGGAAAAAAAAAAATGTATGAAGTCCAAATAAATGGGTAGAGCAGCAGAAACGTCACACCCCTTACACAAAACCTGGAAAAGGAGACACGACGCACAACACACAATAAAACAAAACAAAACAGAAGTAAAGAAAATGAGAACGTGTAAGCATTGCAAATAAGGAGGAGGGAGAGAAAGGAAAGCATCGAGTCGAAGCGTGTAGCATCGAGGTCGGTGCAATGCAAATGGAATGCATATTTACAAGGGCGTTAGTTCACGGCATGAAAGAACTCAGCAGCACAAGTCGCACCCGAGGCCAGCAAAACATATTTCCCTTGAGCCTGGACCAATAACGCGCGAGTGTTGCTCACCCCTGGGCTTCCGGCACACAGACAGGCAAACACAGACAGACCGAAGACAAATAGGCAAGCGGATACACAAGAAAATGGAAGAAAATACGGAAAGACCGACAGATTCTCAAGCTAAAAGACAGTCAGATGAATAGACTTATATACAGGCAAATGAAAGCACAGGGAGACAGTGGGAAGGCAACACAAATAGCCAAACACACTGAAACACAAATAGACAATCAATTACCGTAACATCTCAACACATACTTGAGCTAACTATTAATCCTCACAGAAAAAGAAACCCACAAAAGTAAAGAACAGGCACAGAGACAACGAGAAAGATACAGAGACAGACAATATGATAGAAAAGCAGAGAACCATAGGAGTAAACACACCCTCGACTTTCCTTTGTAATCATCACAGAGCAAACAAAATACATTAACAAACAGGCACACACACAAAGGGGAAAAACACACACACACACAATTACAAGCATAGAACCACAGGAACAAACACACCCTCGACCTTTCCTTGTTAATCATGAAACAAACAAATAAGTAAACTAACTGACAGGCACACAGACAAGGGGAAAGAGACACGAGCAGAATGAATGACAGACAAGCAGAGTATCACAAGAACAACACATGCTCAACCTTTCCTTCTTAATCCTCACAAAGCAGACACTGAACCTAACACGCCCTAACTAGCTACCTCTGGATCCTTGGTAGATACTCGGTTCTCCTTAACCCTTGCGACTCACGTTTTCTCCAATAAAAATTACTGACATCGGATGGGCAGGGAGGGAGAGCGGGGTCGTAATATCGTGTGCATTAAATTCTGCCTCATAAATATCAATTGCATCCTGGAGGAGTAGAGGAGGAGAGGGAGAGAAGGAGGGGGAGGAAGATATGCAGTGAGGGAGGAGAACATGAAGAGGTGAGGGAGGTAGAGAAGGAGCGAAAGGACGAAGGGAACCAAAGCAAAAACGAAATAATAAGACTAAAGAGAACGATTAATTGTCTAAATCTGTGAACGAAGGGAGAGAGAGAGAGAGAGAGAGAGAGAGAGAGAGAGAGAGAGAGAGAGAGAGAGAGAGAGAGAGAGAGAGAGAGAGAGAGAGAGAGAGAGAGAGAGAGAGAGAGAGAGAGAGAGAGAGAGAGAGAGAGAGAGAGAGAGAGAAAAAAAGATAATAGTATACACGTGACAGATAATTAAGGCTCATGGGTCTTATCTTCTGGTGACAGCTCGAGATCAAAGGACAAGGCAATTATAATTCAATAATATACTTTCGTGAGAGACCCGGCGCCGATTGGAGGGAAGGGAGAGAGCGATGAGGAGGAGGAAGAGAAGTAGGAGGAAGAGGAGGAGGAGGAGGAGGAGGTGAACAAAAAAGGAACACAAAGGAAGAACAAACAACAGCAGACCTGATGATCCATACGAGGCTGTTTGTGACAAGCTACACTAACTATCTAATCAAAGGTGGAAGATGAAGGACAACAAAGGCAAAGGCTCCTCCAGGCTCCCTCCAGCCAAAGCAAGCAGGAAAGGAAAAAGAACCATGCAGTATAGAAAAACTGCATGGAATTTATGTAGGAAAGAGGAAAGAACTACCATTACTGCTACAACTAACCGGGCGATAAAAGCGGACAAGGACACCAGTATTCGAAAGAACTTAACGTTATTACGACAATGAGTAATATCGTAGTTGCTGGTTGGATTCAAAATACTTGCCTAATCTATTCTTGAAGGCCGTAACTGTTGTACTATCAACGACATCACAGGGTAGATAATTCCAAACATTAACGACTCGATTGAAGAAGTGTTTGGCTTCGTGCGACGAGAATCTTTTATCACTTATCTTGAAATTGTGATTTCTTCTTGTTCTATTTGATCGATCAATTGTAAAGTAATCTTCCGCATTAATATCACTGAATCCTTTAAACGTTTTAAACACTTCTATTGGATCGCCTCGAATTCTTCGTTTTGATAAGCTGAATAAATTTTCTTCTTTAAGCTTTTGTTCATAAGATTAATATCTCAACCTAGGAATCATTTTTGTTACTCTCCGTTGAACCCGTTCTAACTTTTCTACGTCTTTTCTGTAAAAGGGAGACCAAAACTGTACACAGTACTCTAGACGGGGTCGAACCAGCGAATTATACAGTTTTAATATTACTTTTTCCGATTTATTATTTAAGATTCTTCCGGTGAGGCCAACCATTTTGTTTGCGGTTTTAACTACCTCTGAACAATGCTGACTGGGCTTTAAATCGCTTCATATAATGATTCCAAGATCCTTTTCTTTACTTACTGCAGAAAGTTGTTGGCCATTCATTACGTACTGAACGCGATTGTTATTGTTTCCGATGTGTAACACTTTACATTTGTCAACGTTAAATTTCATTTGCCATTGATTGGCCCAACGTGCAAGTCGATCTAGATCTGATTGTAATGCTTCTTCGTCGAGTGTCGTAGTTACCTTACTAGCGATTTTTGTGTCATCAGCAAATTTTGATATTTTGCATGGGACCAAACACTGATTCTTGAGGTACGCCGCTTTTGACATCGTGCCAG